>NC_043701.1:82824665-82858068 GCF_006229205.1 Suricata suricatta | reverse complement strand
GCTTCTCCCCACAAGTGACCCCCCCTTCTCCATGACCATCACCCCACCTCCTCCCTCTCCCTCCCCCTTCAGCCCTCAGTTTGTTTTCAGTATTCAAGAGTCTCTCACGATTTGCCTCCCTCCCTCTCCCTAACTCTTTTTCCCCCTTCCCCTCCCCATGGTGCTCAGTTAGGTTTCTCCTGTTAGACCTATGAGTGCAAACATATGGTATCTGTCCTTCTCTGTCTGACTTATTTCACTTAGCATGACACCCTCAAGGTCCATCCATGTTGCCACAAATGGCCACATTTCATTCTTTCTCATTGCCATGTAGTACTCCATTGTGTATATATACCACATTTTCTTGATTTATTCATCAGTTGATGGACATTTAGGCTCTTTCCATGATTTGGCTGTTGTTGAAACTGCCGCAATGAACATTGGGGTACATGTGCCCCTATGCATCAACACTTCTGTATCCCTTGGGTAAATCCTTAGCCGGGCTATTGCTGGGCCATAGGGAAATTCTACTGATAGTTTTTTGAGACACCTCCACACTGTTTTCCAGAGTGGCTGCACCAGTTTACTTTGCCACCAACAGTGTAGGAGGGTGCCCATTTCTCCACACTCTCGCCAGCATCTATAATTTCTTGATTTGTTCATTTTAGCCACTCTGACTGGCATGAGGTGGTATCTCAGTGTGGTTTTGATTTGTATTTCTCTGATGATGAGTAATGCTAAGCATCATTTCATGTGTCTATTGGCCATCTTGATGTCCTCTTTGGAGAAGTGTCTCTTCATGTCTTCTGCCCATTTCTTTACTGAATTATTCCTTTTTCGGGTGTGGAGTTTGGTGAGTTCCTTGTAGATTTTGGATATTAGCCCCTTTATCTGAAATGTCATTTGCAACTAACTTTCCCATTCCGTTGGTTGCCTATTAGTTTCTTGATTGTTTCCTTTGCAGTGCAGAAGCTTTTATCTTTTTATCAAGAGTTCAGTTTTGCTTTCATTTCCCTTGCCTCTAGGGATGTGTCAAGTAGAAAACTGCTGCTGTTGAAGTCAAGGAGGCTGTTTCCTGCTTTCTTCTCTAGGGTTTTGATGGTTTCCTGTTTCACATTCAGGTCCTTCATCAATTTTGAGTTTATTTTTGTGTATGGTGTAAGAGAGTGGTCTAGTTTCATTCTCCTGCATGTCGCTGTCAAGATCTCCCAGCACCACCTGCTAAAGAGGCTCTTTTTTTCCAAATGGATACTCTCCTGCTTTTTCAAAGATTAATTGGCCATACACTTGTGGGTCCAGTTCTGGGTTCTCTGTTCTATTCCATTGGTCTATGTGTTTGTTTTTGTGCTAATACCATACTGTCTTGATGATGACAGCTTTGTAGTAGAGGCTAAAGTCTGGGATTATGAGGCCTCCCATTTTGGTTTTCTTCTTCAACATTACTTTGAATATTTGGGGTCATTTGTGGTTTCATATGAATTTTAGGATAGTTTGTTCTACTTTGAGAAAAATGCTGGTGCAATTTTGATTCTGATTACATTGAATATGTAGATTGCTATGGGTAATAATGACATTTTCACAATGTTTATTCTTCTGATCCATGAGCATGGAATGTTTTTCCATTTCTTGGTGTCTTCAATTTCTTTCATAAGTTTTCTACAGTTTTCATTGTACAGGTATTTTACATCTTTGGTTAGGTTTATTTCTAGGTATTCTATAGTTTTTCATGCAATTGTGAATGGGATTAGTTTCCTGACTTCTCTATCCTTTGCTTTATTATTGGTGTATAAAAATGCAACTGATTTCTGTATGTTGATTTTATACCCTGCAACTTTGCTGAATTCATGGCTCAGTTCTAGTAGGCTTCTGGTGGAGTCTGTCCAGTTTTCCATGTAGAGTACCATGTCATCTGCGAAAAGTGAAAGTTTGACTTTATCTTTGTCAATTCTGATGCCTATGTTCCCTTTTGTCATCTGATCGCTGATGCTAGGACTTCCAGCACTATGTTAAACAACAGTGGTTAGAGTGGACATCCCCGTCATGTTCCTGATCTCAGGGGGAAAGCTCTCAGTTTTTCTCCATTGAAAATGATATTAGCTGTGGGCTTTTCATAAATGGCTTTTATAACGTTTAAATAAGTTCCTTCTTTCTGGTCTTTCTCTCAAGGGTTTTTATTAAGAATGGATGCTGTATTCTGTCAAATGCTTTCTCTGCATCTATCGACAGGACCATATGGTTTTTATCTTTCTTTTGTTAATGTGATGTGTCACATTGATGGATTTGCATATATTGAACCAGCCTTGTAACCAGGAATGACTCCCACTGGTTATGATGGATAATTCTTTTTACATGTAGTTGAATTTGATTTGCTAGCATCTTGTTGAGTATTTTTGCATCTGTATTCATTAAGGATATTGGCCTGTAGTTCCCTTTTTGTTGCTGGGTCTCTGTCTGGTTTGGGAATCAAAGTGATGCTGGCTTCATAGAATGAGTCTAGAAGTTTTCCTTCTATTTCTATTTTTTTGGAATAGCTTGAGAAGAATGGGTATTAACTATACTTTAAATGTCTGGTAGAATTCCCCTGGGAAGCCATCTGGCCCTGGGCTCTTATTCACTGGGAGATTTTTGAAACTGATTCAATTTCTTCATTGGTTATGGGTCTGTTCATATTTTCTATCTCTTCCTATTTGAATTTTGGTAGTGTATGTATGTTTAGGAATTTCCATTTCTTTTAGATTGTCAAGTTTGTTGGCATATAATTTTTCATAGTATTTCTTGATGATTGCTTGTATTTCTGAGGTATTTGTTGTAATAGATCCATTTTAATCCATGATTTTGTCTATTTAGGTGCTCTCTTCTTTCTGAAGAGCCTGGCTAGAGTTTATCAATTTTGTTTATTTTTTCAAAGAACCAACTCTTGGTTTCCTTAATCTGCTCAACTGTTTTATTTTTTATTCTATATTGTTTATTTCTGCCCTTATCTTTATTACATCTTTTCTTCTGCTGGGTTTGGTGTGTGCTCTTGCTGCTCCTGTTCAAGTTCCTTTAGGTGCTCTGTTAGATTTTGAATTTGCCCTTTTTCTAGTTTGTTGAAATAGGGTTGGATTGCAATATACTTCCCTCTTTAGAGTGCCTTTGCTGCATTTCAAAGAGTATGGGTTGTTGTATTTTCATTTTCATTTGTTTCCATATATTTTTTAATTTCCCCTCTAATTACCTGATTTGCCCAAACATTCTTTAGTAGGGTAGTTTTTAACCTCCACATTTTTGGAGGTTTTGCAGACTTTTTCCTGTGATTGATTCCAAGTTTCATAGCATTGTGGTCTGAACGTGTGCATGGTATAATCTCAATTCTTTTAGGTTTATGGAGGGCTGCTTTATGCCCCAGTATGAGATCTATCTTGGAGAATGTGGCATGTTCAATTGAGAAAAAGGTGAATTTCCTAGCTTCAGGATGCAGAGTTCTAAATATATCTATCAATTCCATCTGTTCCAATGTGTCATTCAGGTCCATTGTTTCCTTAGTGATTTTTCTGTCTGGTTCATCTATCCATTGCTGTAAGTGGAGTATTAAAATCCCCTGCAATTAGCACATTCTTATCAATAAGATCATTTCTGTTTGTGATTAATTGTTTTATGTATTTGGGTGCTCCCAAATTTGGCGCATAGATGTTTATAATTGTCAGCTCTTCCTGATGGAGAGACACTGTAATTATTATATAATGTCCTTTTTCATTTTTTTTTTTTTTTACTGCCTTTACTTTAAAGTCCAGTTTGTCCGATATAAGTATGACTACTCTGGCTTTCTTTTGACTTCCAGTCACATGATAGATATTTCTCCATCCCCTTACTTTCAAACTGAAGGTGTCTTCAGGTCTAAAACGAGTCTCTTGTAGAAAGCAAATAGGTGGATTTTCGTTTCTTATCTGTTCTGCTAATCTGCGGCATTTGGTTGGAGCATTCAGTCCATTTACATTCAGTGTTATTGAAAAATGTGCGTTTGGATTCCTTGTGTTCTCCATAGAGTTCATGTTTGTAGTGGTGTCTCTGGTACTTTGTATTCTTTGCAACATTTCTCTCATAGAGTTCCTCTTAGGATTTCTTGTAGGGCTGGTTTGGTGATGATGAATTCTCTCAGTTTTACTTATTTGGGAACACCTTTATCTCTCCTATTTTGAATGACTGGCTTGGTGGATAAATGATTCTTGGTTGTAAATTTTTTCTGTTCAACACATTGAAGATTTCCTGGCCCGCCAAGTTTCAGTAGATAGGTCTGTAACCATTCTGATTGGTTTCCCTTTGTATGTATGTTAGGGCCTTTTTATCCCTAGGTGCTTTCAGAATTCTCTCTTTATCCTTATATTTTGCCAGTTTCACTATGATATGTTTTTCCAAAGGTTGATTCAATTTAAGAGTTAGGGGGTTCTTTGTGCCTCTTGGATTTCAATGTGTATTTCTTTCCCCAGATTAGGGAAGTTCTTGGATATCATTTGATCAAGCACCCCTTCAGTACCTTTTGTCTTTCTCCTTTAGGAATTCCTATGATACAGATATTGTTCCTTTTGATTGTATCATTCAGGTCTTGAATTCTCCTTTCATGCTCCTGGATCAATTTCTCTTTTTCTCAGCTTCCTCTTTTTCTATAACTTTATCTTCTAAATCACCTATTCTCCTCTCTGCCTCTTCAATCTGTGTAGTGGCCACCTCCATTTTATTATGCACCTCATTAGTAGCCTTTTTTTAAAACCTTGTCGCAGCTATTTTGAAGGTCCCTAGTCTTTGTATCAATAGCTTGTCTGATGCTTTTTTCAAGTCCAGTGATTAATTTTTGACAATTGTTGTAAATTCTTACTCAGTTTTGTTGCTTAAATCTGTTTTGAGCAGTTCTGTGGCTGTGACTTATTCCTGGAATTTCTTTAGTGGACAATTCTTTCGTTTTGTCATTTTGGCTATCTTTCTGTCTCTTGGTAGTTTTAAAAGTTCGTTATGCACTGTGCACCTGTTAGTATTGCTCTATTAAAGGAGGCTTATTGACTATTTAGAGCTGTCCATTCAGGAAGTGTTCTTTCAATGGTGTTCTTCCGTTTCTCTTGTTGTGCCTTTGGTTATTTTATTTCCCTACTCAGTGATATTTGGGACTTCCACCATATGTACATTGGCTTGTTTCTTGGGGGTAGCCCTGAGAAGGAAAACAGACAAGCAGACAGAGAACAAGAGCATGCAGATGTACAGACAAATCAAACAAGCAAGCAAACCAAAAGGGGAACAGAAAAAAGAAAAGGAGAGGAAAGAAAAGAAAAGAGAAGACAGAAAAATGGGAGGGGGTTGGCAGACAGAGACAACAAAAGACAGTGGACAGTCTAAAAGCATATAACCAGCTGAGGGGAGAGATAAGAATGAGATAAGGGAGAATATCTCTGAATGGCAAGAGAAAAAAGGGGAACGAAAAGAAAAAGAGGAAAAAAAAAAGCAACTCTCCAGCATGGATGGGCGTGGTTTGGTGTTGGTAAATCTGGAAGCTGCTCTTGGAGGCCCCGCCTTGGTGGTTGCAGGAAGAAGAATGCTGGTGCCCCAAGCTCTGCTGGAACTAAGCACTGCAAGCCGCTTTTTTGAGTCCGATCTCCCTGTGCTGCAGGCGAGCCAAGTTGTATTTTCCAAGCCCTGCCTTGATTCAAAATCTTAGTCCATGTACTTTAATGCTGCCACTGAAGATGAGAGGTACTGGCACTGGTGGCCGGCTTCTTAGCCAGGATCGTGTAAGGAAAGGGGGCTGTTTCTCTTGGTACCACCCGAGATTGGCGCTGCCACTGCCAAAATGGGATGCACTCCCTGCCCAGATGAGATGCATTCCCACTGCCAGCCTCTCAGCTGTGATCGAGCAGGGGGAGGGGGCTTCCACACACCTCTCCCAGTGCCGTCTGGGTTCAGTGTAGATGCCACCAAGCCCAAGGAAAAATTCGCCAGCTATATGGGATGGGTTTCTCTCCCCAGCCCAGCGTTATATATGGGGTGACTATCTCTCTCTTGATCCCAGGCTAACTTATTTATCTCTTCTCTAGAGACAGTATTATGAGCATTTTCAGTCTCTTTCTCTTCCCCTTGTCTCTACGGGGTTCTGTGCACTCCCCCTGTGTTGGGCTGGGGGTCCTACACCTCCACACCTCCAGGCCGGCCATTTTTTAATTTTCCCGGTTTGCACTCACTCATTCAGGCATCTTTGAGGTTGTCTTCTTTCTGGAGTCTGTGTGTTCTCCCACTCTCACAGATCAGGGTATTGACCCTTCAGTCCTTTCCAGTTTGATAGATGCTGGTGGGGAAGATTACAGAGCTCCCTACTTCTCTGCCATCTTGCCTCTCTTCCCAAGAGTTTTTATCAAGAATGAATATTGAATTTTGTCAAAAGTTTTTTATATATCTACTGAGATGCTAATATGATTTTTATCCTTCATTTTGTTAGTATTATGTATTACACTGATTTGTAGGTGTTAAAGCATCTTTGCATTCATAAAGTAAATTCTACATGATTATCATGTGTGGTCCTTTTATTGTTGAATTTGATAATATTTTGTTCAGGACTTTGGCATTACAGATACTGGTCTGTAATTTTTTCTTCTCATTTTTCCTTCACTTTTTTCTTCACTTTTTTCTTCACTTTTTTCTTCTTTCTTTCTTTACTTCTTCCTTTACTCTCTTCCTCCACTCTCTTCCTCCACTCTCTTCCTCCACTCTCTTCCTCCACTCTCTTCCTCCACTCTCTTCCTCCACTTCCTTTCAGCATCTTTATCTGCTTTTGATCTCAGGGTAATCATGGCCTCATAAAATGAGTTTGGAAGAATCCCTGCCTCTTGTAATTTTTTTGGAAGAGTTTTAGAAGATTTGTTACTAATTCTTCTTTGAATATATGATAGGATTCACCAGTGAAGCCATTTATCCTTGGACTTTGGTTTCTTGGGAGAATCAGTCTCATTACTAGTAATCAGTCTTTCAGATGGACATTCTCATTTTTAATTTTTTTCCTCAGACATGACCCTAGATATAGTTCTCTCCTTAAATGTACTAGTCAAATTCATTTTATTTTGAAAAATCTACATAAAGCCACTAGATACTTAGAAAATAGAGCTTTTCTTGACAAGCTCAAGAGTGTGAGACCAATGAAAGAACAGTGTTTTTCAGTTATATAGTTTGTATTTCTACAGTTTTGCAACTGAATAGTTTATCATTTCATGCATCATTTCTATAGACATTTGCAACCAATAATTCTTACATATGAGGGGTTTGGCTTTGGAGGTTTTCCTAACAGTCTTCAGATACCATTCATACTATGCATTATTAAAGAAGGTGAAAATAATTCAGCAAGCAAAATATTTTTTAAAGATAGTCACCCAGTGAATTGAGTTTAAGGAATTCAATAGTTAAATTGGAAAAAGAGGCCAAATGAGTTTGAAACAAAAATGGTGAATTATCTTACTGTCCTTATTAAAATATATAAGAGCTAATGCTAATGTGATGAGATATAGCTATCATTTTAGTTAATTATTTTTTACTTATTGCTACTCTCTGAATTTTCTTAAAAGAGAAAGATTGAATCTTTCATGCCATAATATGAATAAATTCAAGCCTAAAATGTTACTACATTAAACATTTATGCTTATTGGATATAAATAAAACATTGGCCAGAATATTTGAACATTTTAAATATTTTATGTCACAAATTTACATAGAAATCATACACTAATACTTGAATGGGTGTTCACTGAAATACACACACACACACACACACACACACACACACACACACACACACACACAACATGAAATAGGCTTTAGGCTTTCTGGATTACCAGCTTCATTTAAATGACCAAGACCTCGATAGAGAAATTGCTTTTCCACATTATCTGGATGGTTGGTAAAGCAGCATCAGTGTGTGCAGTAATTGCCACATCTGACTCTGAATGCCCCCATCTTTCCATTGGTTATTCACTGCAGGTAGATGTGATACTTTATTCACTAGGCAAACTTGTTTTTTTTGCTTTGGTTTTGACACTGCTACTGGAAGAGCAAAGGGGATCCACTGAAGTAACACAGACATGGTAACTGCAGTATCTGCTACTGTACCATAGTATCTGCTGCCAGCACTAAGGGAAAGAAGGAAGGGGTTATTATGGTTCTTAGAATCTAATGGTTTGGAGAAAACACTGCAGAACCTGGTACCCAAACCTCCGCTAAGACAATGCTGCTCAGCCTGTGTGTGTTTCAGGAGTTTAGAAAAAGCAGTCCTACAGATGTGGGACTCAGACTACTGGAGAAGGGAGCACCAGAAGGCACTGGTGTCTCTGATGAGAGACAGTGTGGCTGGTTATGGACTGGAAGAAAATGGGAAACTGGAACCAGAAATATCCTTGCCAAAGTGAAGAAACACTGCTGGGGGGTCATTAGCAAGAACAGGAAGCAAAGATGGCACTAACCATTTCCTTCTCCCTCCTCCAGTCTTCTCATCTCCCTTTAACAGCTATTAGAATTAACAGGGAATCCAATAGAAAAGAAACATGTGATTTGAAGAGTCCCAGCGTTACAAAGCAAAGTAGAGAAGGATGATTTGGGAGCTAAGAGAAAATAGTTCAATAGCCTTGGATACTTGTATTAGGAAAGAAGAAATTCTGAAAACATATGAGCTTAATATCTAACCTTGAGAAGTTACAAAAAGAAATATAGAATAAATCTTAAAGGAATTAGATGAGCATAAGATAAAAATAAAAATTAGTGAGATCAAAAAGTATTGAATAGACAGAGCAAGCAAAGCCAAAACAAAAAATCCAGAACATTGACAAACTGAAAAGAAAACTAAAAAGGAAAAAAAAAAAAACAGATAATGAATTGGGGAAAAGAAAAAGGAAAATAGAACTACAGAGGCTACAGAAACCAAGTAGAGATATTATGAACCATTGCACACCAAATAAAAAGCTTTCTAAACAAGTGAAATGGTCAAATTACTAAAACAGATTCAAGAATAAGTAAAAAGTGGGGCGTCTGGGTAGCTCAATTGGTTAAAGCATCCAACTTTGGCTCAGGTCATAATCTCGCAGTCCATGAGTTCGAGTCTTGTGTCAGGCTCTGTGCTGACCGTTCAGAGCTTTGAGCATGCTTCAGATTCTGTGTCTCCCTCTCTCTCTTTGCCTCTCCCTTGCTCAAGTTCACTCTCTCTCTCAAAAATAAACATTATAAAAAATAAGTATAAATAGTTTATAGCCACTGAAGTTATTAAACTTGTAGTCCTTTTCCTCCCAAAATAAAATACCAGGCTCAGATGGTTTTATTGGCCAATTCTATTGTATTCAACACAGCTCCTCTGATTCAAAGAGAAGATCATTCAAATCTTATGTGAACTCTTGAACAGAATATTTTAAAAGGATATAATCTGCTTCTGGTTTTAGGAGTATAACTTAATATTAAAACCTCAAAGAGAAAAAGAAAAGATAAGGACCATTTCAAACAAAACAAATTCATCAAAGTATTTAAAAAGACAAAACATATTTAGTAGTGAAATGCTGAAAGCATGCTCTCTAAGGAACAGTAGAACATACTCATGATCATCACTGGTATTCAAAATTGCTCTGGAAGCCTTAATCTGAAAGAGGAAATGGCATTAAAATAGGAAAGGAAGGGAAAGAACTGTCATCCACAGATGACAAAGATAATACAAAGGGATGTAAAAGTTATGGAATTATCCAGATCATCGAAAGATTCTATACTGTTACTACCAGTGAACATTTAAATAATGATATGCTATTTCACAGCCCTCAGAATGGGGGGGGGAAGGTCTGATATATCAAGTGATGAGAAGGATATTGGGTTATAAAAAGGCTCAGAGCAGATGAGGGTATAAACTGGGGAACAACTTATCTACCACTCTAATTGAACATGCCCAACTCCCTTGCCTTAGCATTCTACCCCACATCTCTGCACATGTGTACCCAGAAAACCTGTACAAGAGGACCATTGTTCATAAGAGCAAATCCTAGGAAGAGCTCAGTTATTCACTGAGAGTAAAATATATTGCGACATAATCATACAATAAAATATTGTGATGTAGTTAAGACAAATGAACTACAGCTACATGGACCAACATAAATGAATTTCAGGAAAAAAATTATTTTGAGCTCAAAAAGCAAACTGCAGAAGAATGCAGAAGCTTGGTATTATTCACATATAGTTCAAAAATGGGCAGATTTAAACAACATATTTTTTATGGACATGCGTGTGATTAAAATATGAAGAAAAGTAATGGATAGTGATTCCCTCTGGGAAGAAGAGCAGGACTATGCTACCAGGGAAGATTGTGTAATAGTCTTTAAAAATATTGGTAATGTTCACTTTCTTAAGCTGGCTGATGAGCGTAAGGTTGTTTTCTAAAATTTTGGTTATTTTATATAGTTATAGATTTTTACTCTCCATGATATACTTCTAATAAAATATTTTATAAAATTAAAAACAATAATTTACTTTCAGGTGACTGGTTTGGCTTTCATAGAGGAACTAATGCATTAGTTGAACATTTTTCCTCATCATAGTGTAATAATTCTCACTGCCTCTTCAGATTACAAAAGTAAACATTGGACCATACCCCACCTAAAAGTTCATTTAAATATTTTTATTAAACTGTTAATATTTACAAATATATGTATATATACACATATTATACAAATTTTAAGATGTATATGAAAGTTTAAAAGCATATGTATCTATACAAATGCAAGGTAATCTATACGTGATGCCTGCTATAAAGGACAGAATCACAGTTTTTAGACTAGAATGTGGCTAAAGAACAAATTATATGGTTATTTTCTGCGGTCTTAGGTAATTCTATTTTTTTGTTTGTTTGTTTTGTTTTGACACTACCAAGGCAAAGAAGTTAGGAGGAGAAGGAGACAGAAATAGAGCATCAGGTATCTTTGCAGAATGATCTAGAGGTTCCAGTTAATGTGACATGAAGTTGAAAGAGAAGAGGAACCATTTTCACCAAAATAAACTGGTTTTAAAGTACATCACACTAAGCCAAAAAGCCAAAAGTTCTTCCAGCTTCGTATCTATTGCTTCCCCATTCCCACCAAAAATATGATTTATCAGGGTGGAGCTCAGGAGATCACTTTAGGAAGAAGTTTCCATATATTTAACAATCAAGCCCATGCATGACCAGTCAGAAACCATGCTGACCTCTGGGCTGTATCAGTGTATGTATATTAATATCATGAGTCCTGCTTCTCACTATTTTATTGTGTTGTATGGAGGGTGTGTGTGTGTGTGTATGTGTGTGTGTGTTTATCCTGCTCGATAAATATTTGAATGAATAAATGGCATATTTAAAGTTTAAGAAGCAGAGACTAGAACTGAAAGCTGGGGTTTTGAAAAAATATAAAAGGGCATTTCATGTAGGGTGATAATAATTCAGAAGTTATTCTGCTGGCTACACTGGATTTGTGTTCGTAACCAATTACAAAACTTTTTAAAATTTTTTTCTGGCTATTTCTAAGATCTTTATCTTAGACTTTTAGTAATTTCACTATGATACACATAGGTTCCTATCCTACTTAGCACTCATATTTTCTGAGCATGAAGATTCTTGTCTTTCATCAATCCTGGAAATTCTGTCATTGTTTCTTTAAATATTGACCCTTTTTAAAAATAGCAAATTTAGACACACTATGAACTTTTTTCAATGCTTCATTTTCCTTAAACTCTTATATATTCCCTCTCTCTATCTTTCTTCACCTCTATCTTTGATTTCAGTGACTTTATGTTCAGTGATCTCTAATCTCTCTAACTTTCCCATTGAGGGGCGCGTGGGTGGCTCAGTCAGTTGAGCATCCAGACTTTGGCTTAGGTCATGATCTCATGATTTGTGGGTTCAAGCCCTGCATCAGGCTCTGTGTTTACAGCTCAGAGCCTGGAACCTGCTTCAGATTCTCTGTCTCCTCCTCTCTCTGCCTCTCCTCCACTCACACTCTTATCTCTTTCTCAAAATAAATAAACATAATAAAAATCAACTTTCCCAGTGAGACAATGATCATGTATTTCAAGTCTAGAAGTTCTATTTGTTGTTTTAAATTTTTTTCATAGTTTCTTGTTATTTTCTTATGATTTTAGTTTCAAAAGAAGCGGGGCTTTTTTTTTTTTTTGACTGTGGGACTCTTTTCTGATCTAGGCTGAATAGGCTTCTCTCTAAAGTGACTCTGTGTTTGCTTCTGACAGATGAATTAGGCATGTTGCCAGCCTAAATCCCTTTAATACTACTTACTTCATATGGGAAGCCTAGAATTGAATCTTAGACTCCAGGGGGAAAAATGCCACAGGGCAGTCAATTCTCAGGGAAGCCCTTTTGGTCTCCTCTGTGAGGAGCTAAGGCCAGGAAAGATCAGTGATTTTATTGCCTATCTGTGCTGAAAGGAAGTTTATTTTTTTCTAAATTTCCCTTTTACTGAGGGTGTAGTTATTCAGAGATCTGTTTTTCATTCCAGTTTCAATTCTGTTTCCTTTAAGCCTTCTGTGTGATGTATGGTCCCCAAGGCTTTATCTCTTGATCATTTAGGAATGTTTTCTCTCTGATCCTCAAGGGTTGGAGGCTGATTTCATTTCCTAGTTTGTACTTGCCTCCTGATGACTTGTCTTACTTTTGTGCAAACTCTGCTATGTCATTCAAAATGTTTTGTAGAAGGAAGGTTCTCCAGACACACATTATTCCTGCAGAAAATGGAAATCTCCCACTTCTATTAGGGTCGATCATATAATTTACTGATACTTGACCATTTTTGAAGTACAAAATTTTATGTTACATAATACCATGTATCTTAAATATATAGCTTAAATACTTTCTCTCAGAGCTGATATGGGGACCAAATGAAATTATGCAAAGTTCTTGGCAGTTTAGAGTGATAGTGCATATAGGTAGCTTATAAATGGTAGCCTAATAGTTAAACACATACATGTCCATAAAAGCATGAAATATAATGGGGAGAATATGTATCAGAAATATACAAACTGATAATAGAGTTTGGCTCTGGGTGGGGGCACTGAATTGCTAGAAACAAGGAAGGGAGGAGATAATTTTTCCTATAAACCCTCTCGTAACTTCTGAATGATTTGTCTAGGTTTGCTATTCAGAAACCTTTTTAATTTTGTTTGTTAATCTTGAGAAAGCACACACAAGTGGGGAAGGGGCAAAGAGGGAGGGAGAGAATTCCAAGCAGGCTTTGCACTGTTAGTGTGAAGCTTATAAAAGCTGGACATGGGTCTTAAACCCACCATCTGTGCAATCATGCCATGAGCCAGAATTGGACGCTTAACCAAATGAGCCAACTGGGTGCCTCTCAAAAATCTTTTTAAAATGAAAAATTGTAAGAGAGTGGGTCTAAGTGGGGGGGGGGGAGAGAGAGAGAGACAGAGAGAGAGAAGTGGAGCTTACCTGGGGCTTGTGATTTTACCTTAATTGAGGCTGAATTCACCAACTATGAGATATGACCTAATCCGAAGTCAGATGCTTAATGACTGAGCCACCCAGGTGCCCTAGAATTGTTTCTAATGTGTTTGCATGTTAGATCTATAATTTAAAAATGAAAGTTGAAGAAACCTTTGGACAAATGTCCATATGAGTATACTTTCTTTTAATCTATATGCATGACAAAATCAAGGGTATCATTAGCTTAGAGATAATCAGTGGGCCACTCAGTCTAATTTGGTATGAAGGGCAAAAACAAAAATATTTAAAACAAGGCAACTTTAAAACCTGAACTTTCGAGATGGCAGAGATATTTTATAGTTATAAATTATGTCCTGTAGTTTGCATGTTGTAGAGAAAATATTCAGCCTTAGAGTAGAAGAAATCATTGTCAAGTTGGGTAGAAAAATGAGACATTGTTTTGTTGTGGTAATGGCTTCTCTTAAAGAAGCAGCAACTGCTTTTTAAAACAGTCTCATACCATGATTCCTCTGTCTAGTGTGCTACTGAAGTCATTTACAATAAAGATACTAATGGATTTTTTAAACTGTACCCTCACTTGGGATGCTTCCCTGAGAAATATGAAGCCATTAAAAGAAGTTATCACAGTAGCCTAAGTGTCTAACATCTTTCTAAAGAGTCTCCTGATAGGCAGGGATGAGAGCCCACTTTATGTTGGAATTTGCCTTAAATTTGTTGTCCTTGAAGCATTTGAGGTGATGTGGTATTCTATTGACTCTTTTTCCTCCATTTGGGTTACAATAACACTCTCAACCTCTGCACTGTTTTTCAGGCCTGATAATTCTCTGTTGTGGGGGGCTGTCCTGCACTTTGTAAAATAAGTAACAGCATCCTTAGCCTCCATCCCTAGATACTAGGAGCAACCATCTTAGTTTTTCTCCAGACGTTGCTAAATGTGCCTTGGGAAACAAAATTGTTCTCAGTGCAGAGAGAGTTGAACAAGTTGTATCTTGATAAATACTCTGAGCCTAGATTGGTGAGGAAAATATCAAAATTGGGAAGAAATAACTTTAGGGTCTTTTTGTGGCTTAGTGAATAGGAAGACATTCCCCTCCTAACACAGCCTCTCATGAGACAAACTGAAGGAAGCCAGGGTCTCCATCCTAATGGTACTCAAAGGCCACGGTCCTCCTATTGATGCTTATAAAATGTCACTTTGGGAGGTGTTTCTTCTATTATTCATATAGATAAAGTCTATCTGCAGATAAGACCTAGTCATCATTTTCAGTAAAGTTCATATATAAACTGGGCGGGACATAAAAGGACTGGGAGGAAGTTCTTATGTCATAGTCCACATTAAGAATATTTAAGAATTTTCACCTGTCTCCTCAGGTGAATAGACCCTTCTGTGTACAGTACAACCTAGAGAGGCTTGCTTGCCATTAGTTCAGCTAGTGTATATTAGAAAACTTAAAAGTTCTGGTTTGGGGCACCTTGTGGCTCAGTTGGTTAAGCATCCCACTTCAGCTCAGGTCATGATTTCATGCTTCGTATTCAAGCTGCACATCAGACTCTGCACTGACAGTGTGGAGCCTGCTTGGGATTCTCTCTCTCCCTCTCTCTCTGCTCCTCTCCAGACTGTGAATATTGAACCACCCTTGCAACCTAGGAATAATTCGCACTTCATTGTGGTGAATGCTTTTTTAATGTATTGTTGGATATGGTTTGCTAGTATTTTGTTGAGAATTTTTGTGTCTGTGTTCATCAGGAATATTGACCTGTGGTTCTTTTTTTTCATGGTGTCTTTGTCTGGTTTTGGTATCAGGATAATGCTGGTCTCATAGAATGAATTTGGAAATTTTCCTTGCTTTTCTATTTTTTTATTAGTTTGAGAAATATAGGTATTAACTCATCTTTAAATGTTTGGTAGAATGTAGAATTCACCTATAAAGCATTCTGGTCCTGGACTTAAGTTTGTTGGGGTTTTTTTTGTTGTTTATTTTGGGTTTTTTTGTAGCTTTTTTAAAGTAGGCTTCACACCCAATGCAGCGGTTGAACACATGACCCTGAAATGAAGAGTCACATGCTCTACCAACCCAGCCCCTGTTGGGAGTGTTTTGATTACTGATTCAGTTCCTTTGCTGGTTATCAATCTATTCAAATTTTCTATTTTTTCCTGTATCACATTTGGTTGTTTCGTTTATATGTTTCTAGGAATTTGCCCATTTCTTCTAGGTTGTCCAATTTGTTGGCATATGGGTTTTCATAATATTATGATTATTTGTCTGTGGTATTATTGGTTACTTCTCCTTATTTGTGATTTGAATCCTTTCTTATTTTCTTGATAAATCTGGTTAGCTGTTTTTCAGTTTTATTGGGTTTCTTTTTCCCAGAGAACTCATTCTTGGTTGTATTGATCTTATATTTTTTAGTTTCTAAATTGTTTATTTTTGCTCTAATTTTTATCATTTCCTTCCTCCTGCTGGTATTAGGTTCTTGTTGTTGTCTTTCTAGTTCCTTTATGTGTAAGGTTAGGTTATTTATCCGAGATTGTTCCTGCTTCTTGAGGCATGAGTGTATGGCTATCAACTTGAACCATTTTTGATCCATCCCCAAGGTTTTGGACCATTGCGTTTCCATTCTCATTTACTTCCATTTACCTTCTTATTTCTTCTTTTACTTCCTGGTTGAGCCATTCATTGTTCAGTAGCATGTTGTTTAATCTCCGTGTATTTATCTTCTTTCCATATTTGTGTGTGGGGGGGGTGTGTAAGTTTGTTTATTTTGAGAGAGAGGGAGAGGGGGAGGGAGAGAGACAATCCCAAGCAGGCTCCGCACTTCTCACTGCACAGCCTGATGTAGGGCTTGAACTCGCAAACTGTGGGATGGTGACCTGAGCTGAGATCAAGAGTCAGACACTTAACTGAGTGAACCACCCAGGTGCCCCAGCCCCTCTGTGTTTTTTTTTAAAGCCAAATATTATGGGGATTAGTTTTCCTTGTGTGAGTTCTCTGGCGTGAGAGAACTGCCCTCTCTGTGTGCATAGCTCCCGTTTCCTGCAGGCAGCCTCCCTCCGTCTTTCTGATCTTCCTCAGCTTTCAGATAAGCTTCTTCTCCATATTTGGTTGTGGGGTTTCTTCTACCCGGCTTCAGATTGCTCTCTGGTTTACTGACCCCGACGTGGATGATGATCTAATTGCAAACATGGGGCAGGGCTCGGGATCCTCTTATTCTGCCATCTTCTGCCGCCTTCTTTATTTGTAAAATACTAGCCTCAAAATTCTTTCAGTATTAGCAATTATGATAAAAGACTAAATATATAGTAACTGAACTTTCATAAGTTGAAAAGAACTTGGTTTCTGAAAAGAGTATGTTTGTCTTTGTTTCTTTACTGAAACTTTTCCCTGCTCTTTTGTCTCCAGCTATTAAAAAAAATGCTCCCTTCTCTCTCCTCATTATGATCTATAACTATGATAATCTGAAACAGGAAAATGATACGTTCTAAGATCATACACTTATTCTAAGAATTGACTACCCCTTTAGCACATGAAAAGCAAAAAGAATGCAAATAAACCAATTTATAGAACATTAAGAATAGCTACATAAAAGGCCTTTATTTATATACTTTTTGTCTTCTCCATCACTACAAAAAGTAGACTCTTCTGACGAGATAGTTTTCTAGACTGTGAGAGGGCAGCAAGAATGGAGACCACTCTGGATGCCTTCTCATCTAGAAAAGGCCTGGAAGGACTTGCCTCTACATTGACAATGACTTCCGTGCACCTGGAAGAGCTATTTGCCTCCATGCCAACAGCAAGGTGGAGAGCCTGTGCCATCATCTACCTGGGTAGGAGATGGCAAAGAAATCGTCGTCTCTATCATTCACGCTGCCTAAAGCACGTTCCGTGACTAAACAGAAGTGTGACTTTGAGCAAGTTTCTTAACCTCTCTGAAGTCTACTTCCTAGGGTATTGTACAGATCAAATAATGGAATGTTAGGAACACCTTGAATTTGGATCTTCGTAAGCACTCAACAAATGGAGGGGAGACGGAGAATCCGCTGTTAATAACTGCCTCTCATTTTAGTTCCCCCTCCCTGTCATTCCTGCCAACTCACTCTGTAGGAATAAAAATTAAAAAAGGAAATACAAACAGAGCTGAATTGAAAAGAACAAAATTGATTCACAAGACACACTTGTTGATTTGGAGTTAGGGCTCTGTTTACTGAATGCATTTCTGAGACACTATATTTTTTAACTGTTTTCCTTTGCTCCTCTGTGTTGTTATGGTCCTAGTCTGTTTAGCAGAGCTCATATGTGAGTTAGGTCCTTTAGGAAGCTGATCCCTGATGATGTGTTGTCGAAAGGAATCCCCCTCATTTCCAATATGGTGACTAGATCTGCAAGGTAAACAATTGGAATGTAACAGCTCCCTAACACCACAGCTGCCAGTGACAGTGCCACTCATTTGCCCTCCTGTTAGGTCCTGGTGAGGCATCACCTTGCACTTGGCAGAAAAGTGCCCCTCTGCCACTTGTCCCATTCAATCAGGACAACCATGGAGGAGTTTATAGGATCTGGCTGGTCCCCCATCTGTTGTGACCTGTCTCTGAGTCTGCCCTTGAACACTTCTCCCCATTTCCCTGACCCTTGACAAAACTGTACATTTCTTCACTTATTATCAGGTCTGAGTTTAAATTTTCTTCTCAGTGAATTCTACTCCATAGCTGTCTGTTCTTCAATCTGGAAATGTTTATTTCAGTGCAACTAATGGAAATCTTTCTTATTTGTATATTTCATGCTACACTACAATTAAGGAAACATCCATTTCCTCAAGAAATTTCAACCTTCTGCCTTCAGAGAATCACATTTCTGGCAATTTTTCCATCCTTCACATCAGTAAGTTATGGATATTGGATTATATAGAGCGTTTTCAGCAACCTGGAAATTTTCATTTTCTGAGAAAGAGTGGGCACAAGTGAGGGAATGACAGGTTCAGAGATCAAAATAAAATTTCTGCTATCAAGCACTTGTTAAGGAATGATTATACCCCAGCTATCATTTTCAAAGTTTGAGTTCCGAGATTCTCCCATTCAGATTTTCTTTTAGCATAAGTCGGTTTTCATGAATATGTAATGAATTTCAGTTTACCATTAGTTTTGCCATTAAATAAAACATGATATCAGAAGAAAACGTCTTATGACTCTCAGAGTGAAATTCAGGCAGGTTTTATTTCTAGTCACGTTGGTGCCTTTATCAGCTGGGGGCGGGGGTGGGGGGGGGTGAGGGAGAAGGGGGGGATGGGAAAGCCTCCACCCTCTATTCTCTATGACATGTAAATCATCTAAATGGAGGAAACGAGGGGCACCTGGGTGACTCAGTCAGTTGGGCGTCCAGCTTCAGCTCAGGTCATGATCTTGCTGCTCATGGATTCGAGCCCCACATCGGGCTCTGTGCTGACAGCTCAGAGCCTGGAGGCTGCTTCAGATTCTGTGTCTCCCTTTCTCTCTGACCCTCCCCTGCTTGCGCTGTCTCTCTCTGTCTCTCAAAAATTAAATCAAAAAAATTATTAAATGGAGAAAAGGAGAGAAGAAACTGCTGGTTTTTGGTACTATACAAATGTAAACTGAACTATAACTATATTCATAGAGCAGAAAAGAAAAAAAGGTTTTCAGGATGAAATTAAAATTCCTTTTAAAATTTCTTATTTTTTTAAAGGGGAGAATGATAAAGACATATAAGAAATGACTTGACAAAAAAAATATTTTATACTCATGTTAAAGTATCTTGAGTTGATCACAGACATGCCAGTTTCTAACAGGTATGCAGGAATCCTGCAGCTAAATCTACCCTGAATATAACTGTAGACAAATAGTAGATATAAGTAAATAACCCCCAGTTCTGTCCCATGTCAGAAAACCTTTAAAGGCTCCCTGCCAACTCATTATGTGAAAAGGGGCATGCTTTAGCTGCAGACCCCGGGGGCAGATTTCTTTGGAGAGAAAGAAGTAACCTGAAACCCAAACCATGGAAAAGACAGGAGTTTTGTAGTGGGAGAACATAAACACTTAATGCACCCTCCTCCAATCTGTCTCAACTAAAGGATGGGGTAGAGAGGAAGGAAAGGTTGGAAAACTGAGGAAAGCTTATTTCTTCGTGTTTACCACCTTGAAATATCACGGCCTCCACCATTTCAAACTGGTCAGAGATAAGGCCATTAATTACACAGCGGTTTTGCTACGGAGTTCTCAGAACAACTTACAGTGTTCAGACGGTAACTTACCATTTGTATAGCTAAAAGGTCTTATTTTATTTTACAGTGGTAATTGCATATTTCAGCTGCCAGATGTGGAAACTTTAACCTATTTAGGGGAAATTATTACTAGGTAAAATGACCAAGATGATCCATTTTCTCCAACGAAAACAAAACTTCCAAGTTTAGCATGGTAAATTCAGAGATTTTTCTCATTTCCTTATGTCCCTGTTGTCTTTGTAAGGATGCCCAAAACATCTTTGCCAAGAACTGAATTCAGTCATCTGGAAGTTCAAGATCTGTAATGTTTCAAGAGCACATAAGACACGTACATATAAAGAACCAAAAGAACCAAAACACTTCTGTGTAATTTCCATGATGGGTCCTTTCCTCCTTCTTTCCGTGATTCCACCATTTTAATGTGTATGCTCTAAGCGTATCTTATAGTTAGAAATTTTAAGTTAAATAGAAAAACTATTACAGGTTTATCGTGGGGTTTTTTTTCTTTTCACATAGAAAATTTCTCATCGGTTTTGAAATAATAAGTTTTCGGGTTGCATGGGTGGCTCAGTCTGTTAAGCGCCCGACTTCACCTCAGGTCATGATCTTGTGGTTTGTGAGTGTGAGCGCTGTGTTGGGCTCTGTGCTGACGGCTCAGAGCCTTGAATATGCTTTAGATTCTGTGTCTCCCTCTCTTTCTCTGCCCCTTCCCCGATCATGCTCTGTCTCTCTCTGTCTCTCAAATGTTAAAAAAAAAAAAAAAAATTTTTTAAGTTTTCAATCTAGGGAAGGAAAATGGCCAAATGATTCCAAATCCAATGGAAGATGAGGTCCAGGGCCTCACTTTCAACGGCAAAAACATACAGGTTTGGGTAACTGTGAGACCGCTTGCCTATGCATCTGCTCAATGGGCATTGAAGTTTTGTTTCAAGTATTTGGTTCTAGGAAATAGTTGTCTTTTTCCACTGTAGGCATAGTTAATTATATGTTTCTTGAGGAGACTACTAATTGTCTCTCTGAGATCATCGGAAATTATGTGGGCATTGTAAATGGGGTGTGGTACTGTGCATGGGAGAGCTACATGGCTCAGAGAGGTTAGGGTTAATGTGTCAAAGTTGGATTTCAAGTCCTTGCTGCAGGCTTTCTGAGCTTAGCCAGCATTACATTCTCTTCAGAAATGCAGACAGCTCAGTACATCAAATTTCTTTAATTTTAAAGATATGGGCATTATTCACCAGGCTTAGTGTAGCTAAATTTCTTAGGGAACTGAAATGAATAAGTTTTAACCTTTCTTCATAATATCATTGTTCTGAATATATACAGATCTTAAGAACAGATAACAAGAAAAGCATAAACAGGACATTTTATCTGGTTTCTAAGAAACCAATAGTGTTTATCACCACAGTGTTCTATCACAGAGGTGATTTTTATTTTTTTGCTAAAATATAATGTAGACCATAGAATTATTCACAAAATAAACCTAGGCTATCATTTATCAATCCTTTCAGACATTTAAAATATTTATCTCATTTGCAGAATGCATCTGTTGGGAGAAAAAAAATTATACATTCCATTGAATTGTTCAGTATCATTTTTTCCCCCTGTTGCCAACAACAAAAACAGGGTTTACTTTCCACTGGAGCAAACACATTATAATCTCATTCCATTAAAGGCTAAATTTGAAGATTATACATCTGAGAGGAGTTTTTTTTTTTTTATTTGTTTAAAATGTACTTTTAGCATGTGAGAGTGAGCTGGGTAATGCTAGTTTCCACTAGCTTGTGAAATAGGATTTCTTTAAAATGAATACAAGTCAGGGGCACCTGGATGGCTCAGTCGGTTAAGCATCCAGCCTTGGCTCAGGTCATGATCTCACAGTTTGGGGGTTCAAGCCCGCATCGGGCTCTGTGCTGACAGCTAGCTCAGAGCCTGGAACCTACTTTGGATTCTGTATCTCCCTCTCTCTCTGACCCTCTCATACTCAAACTGTCTCTGTCTCTCAAAAATAAATAAAAAACATAAAAAAGCCCTATATTAAAATAAATATAAGTCAAAGAAGACCTACACATGGAGCCTGCTACCAGGGATGGATGCCAAAGGAAAGAAGTGGCTATAAACAGGGTTGGGGTGGGGGGAGCTTGATGGGTGAACAGAAACCCAAGAAGAGATTTTTAGAACCTTTGAGCAAGATGCAACAGAAGCGTTCTATTTTCTCTTCTTCTGAAGCTGTCGCATCTTTATTGTCTGAAATGACAGACCGGTTTTGTTGATGAAGAGAAGGTCATCTTGAGGAAGAGAAGGCCTTGCTCTATGTAGGTGGCCTATTTGCTACTGTTCGTCATACTGCTGCTCCTGTGGCTGATTTGCATCCTAACTCGGCTGGTGGTGAAAGCTGAGGTCCTATGGTCTCTGGCCATATTAAGAGAACGTAAATGAGAAAGGGGTAGAAAGAAGAATTTTGGAGAAAAAGAGACTCTTCTCTCATGTTTTACTTTTAAAATTAAACCTCCTGTATGAAGATTCATCAGTCACTTCAGATAGGACACACGTTCCCCAGTGAGAGTCACACGCGCTTCTGTGCTCCCTCAGAATTGTGTTTATAACCTCAAGTGAAGCACACGTGACACTGTGTTGTTGTTTGTGCCCTTGGCAACCCTTGTCAGAAACTTAGGTATTTATTTATGTATTTATTTTATATTTATTTTTGAGAGAGAGAGACACACAGCGTGAGCAGGGGAGGGTCAGAGACAGAGGGAGACACAGAATCTGAAGACAGGCACTAGGTTCTGAGCTAGCTGTCAGCTTAGAGCCCAACATGGAGCTCAAACTCACAAACCGTGAGATCATGACCTGAGCTGAAGTCAGACGCTTAACCAACTGAGCCAACCAGGTGCCCCAGAGACTGCCAGGGAGACTGAGTCATGCATGCAAAAGCAAAGGACTTTATTATGGGCATAGGCTCACCAGCCCTAAGCTCAGTCTCACAGACTTCACCAGTGCAGTGGACCGGTGCTGAGAGCCCCGAACAAAGGCACGGTAGGGCTTTTATGGGTTTTGGGAAGGGGGAGTTACAGGAAATTGTGACACAGGTACAGTGACCCAATCATTATCACATAACATCATTGGCAGTAACTTTAACCATACACATTGTCCAGAGTGTGTTACTTTTGGCGGGACCCAATCACAACATTTAGAGTGTTAACCAATTACAGAGTGGACCCAGGACCCTCACATGGAGTGTAACTAGCCTTAAGCAGTAAGTGATTATCTATAGCTTCTATCTCTAGGCCTGCCCTTAGGAATGTTAAGCATTTTAGCTGGCCACTTCTGATTGGGTGTTACTAGGGTGGTCCCTGGTTGAGCACTCTGTGCCCTTTTATTGTCTAATGATTCTAAGAAACCAACACCTAGGCCTCCAAGGTCAGAGGGGAAACTTGAAGCCTGTCATGGAGTCAGTTTGATTCAGACCTGTGTCCTTACAATGGTTGTCTCTCCAGCACCTGAGAAAGGGTCTGCACACGGTAGTTGCTTGGTATATACTGGGTGGATGAACAATCAGGTACAAAAATAAACCTGACTGTTCCCACGAGGTGTACTTATTACCTAAATTCCCTTTACTCCCAGCTCCTGGCACAATTCCTGACCAACAAGGTCTTGGTATAGCCTAGTAAGTAGAAAAGAACCAAGTCTCTGATACCAAACAGACCCAAGTTTGAACCTCCTTTATGCCACACAGGAGCTATGGGAGCTGGAACAAATTATATCTCTGTTCATCAGTTTTTTGACCTGTAAAATGGGGTTTGTGATGGGCTAACCAGGCAAGACGTGCAGTGAAGGCCGTGGCACAGTACGAGGCATGAATAGTCCTTACTTAAATACCAGCAAATCTTATAGTAAAGCCTATCTGATTAATTTTTCACTCTATATTTAGGTTGAATGTTTGTTCATTGTTAAGGTTTAAAATTCCATGAGACAGGCTGATGTGATAATGAAAAGCTTTGTATGTCTGGTGCATTTCCCAAGAGACAGGTATATGAAATGGAATTATCCCAAAATCAAGGGTCTGTAATTGACACAGATGAACATTTACTGATTCCAATTTACTCTAGATGTTTATTTAGCTGGCCAGCCTGTCCACATGTCACTGTACATGGTCTTCATTCCCAACTCACTGAATCCCTTCTGTGAGGGTATAAAGCAGGATGCTTTCCTATTACAAACTAAACCTATTTACCAGTTTATATCCAAGAACGTCATACCCTGGAGCTTTCATTTAACAGCACTCTTGTGCCTGACCAAGAAAATGTGGTCTCATTGTTTGGAATTGAGATAACTGAGGTTGGGATCTAATAACTGAGCCCAAGACAATGGATGTTTTTGTAAGGAGACCTCCAACAAAGTTGAATAATAAGCAGTTGCAAAATCCTAGCCTAGGGTCTAGGTCTACCTGAACTGTGAGTACACTTGTATTCATCTTTTAACTTCTCTGAGCTCCATGTCTTTATTTATAAACTGTGAGTAATAGTCTCTGCTCCTCTTTTTTTTTTTTTAATGCTTTTTATTTTTGAGAGACAGAGACAGTGTGAACAGGGGAGGGTCAGAGAGAGAGGGAGACAGAATCTGAAGCAGGCTCCAGGCTCTGAGCTAGCCGTCAGCACAGAGCCCGATGCGGGGCTCGAACCCACGAATCGTGAGATCTGACCTGAATCGTGAGATCTGACCTGAGCTGAAGCCGGAGGCTTAACAGACTGAGCCACCCAGGCGCCCCTCTGCTCCTCTTAACTCGAATAACTTTTGTGACTATCAAATAATGTTAGGGGAACCTGGGTGGCTCAGTCGGTTAAGCGTCTGACTGGCTCAGGTCATGATCTCGTAGTTTGTGGGTTTGACCCCCGCATCAGGCTCTGTGCTAAGAGCTCAGAGCTTGAAGCCTGCTTCAGATTCTGTGTCTCCCTCTCTCTCTCTGCTCTTTCCCCACTCACATTCTGTCTGTCTCTCTCTCTCAACAATAAAAAAAAAAATTAAAATTATTGTCTACCTGAAACATTTTTGGAAAAGAAGCAAGCCTTAATTATGAAAACCTACACCTAAGTACTTCATATTTGTCTCTTATGCTTTAGAAGGATCTCCCTTATGAAATAGTGCCAGGACCTAAACAAAATTGTTACAATTTGCATTAGTGGATGTTTTTCTCAATAGGAGCAAAGACTAATGAGTTCTCCCAGTACTTTGGTGTGACTATATTGACTTAACCAGTGTGAGGAAACTGGAACTCAGAAGTGCCCTAACGTGCCTGGGTACCACATAGCAGGCTGGCATGGTGACTTCTACATTTGGAAACCGAACCTAATGCTTGTCTGTTCATGCACAAACAACAGAATTAGAATTTTATGTGTCGAGAAAACAAATCCGTAAGTAATGGGCTTACACAGTAGGCCACCTGTTTTCCCAAGACTGAATCTCTTGAATATTCTTATTGAACATATAATTGAGCAAAAGGTAAAACACAGAGTTTACACCTGTTAACATGTAGCATCAAGGAATTGGAGCTCTACTGTTTGCTTGAAGGAAGAATCTCCTGGAAAGTTTCTGTTGAAATGTATACGGATCCAGTGGAAACTTGCTTGCACTTGGCTTTTGCTATTGTAGATCACATCTGAGTCATAATTGAGGTGGTGGCTATGGCAGGTACGGGACAGTACTTACTGTCTGTCATGGCCAAATAAAAGCAGCAGCAGCTGAGAGAACAGGGAGAATGCCAGAAGTACCCTCCAGCAGTGGTCATTAACCAGTGTCTCAGCCTCTGCGGATGTTTTGGTATGTTACCCGCAGCATTGTTTATGTTGCAGCATACTGTAAGCGTTTCTAGCTTAAATAGAAATTCAAAATTTTCTCTTTGAATACTAGCAGAGGCCAGCAATTATTGACTGAATAACAGTGTGTTTTCAGCTCTGTTTTCAAAGATAATCATTCAGTCATGTTTAATGCGATTCTCTGCCTTCATTAAAGTCATTAGAATCAATCAATAAATAAGTGGGTTGGGTTTCACAGAATTTTTACCTCATAATAGAGACTAAGTTAGGTCAACGTTTCCCTGAAATAAACACTTAGAAATTGAGAAAAATGGAGTTAATTCAACAAATAATATTTCCCTAGAGTCAAAAATCACTAGTCTCCAAGAAGGTTATATAAGATGACCCTTTGGTGTGTGGGAAGAAGGTATTAGAATTTACATTTATATTTCCTTTTAATCTAAAAAAACGAGAAATTACCCTGGGTGCATTAATGTATGTGCCCTCACTCTGACCACAAGTCCCATGATTATACATTCTAACAAGGGCAATGAGCTCTGCTAGGAAGACTATTGACTTTTAAGTAATTATGTCCTCTCATTATATACTCAAGTATTAGAATGATAAGTTTTGTGTTAAGCATATTTTAATGTTGAATCTGTGGTCTTTATTTCCTCTTGACCCATTCTCTCAGAGCAAACATTTTTAAAATGTGAACTAGATCATGTTTCCTTCCCCTTGGAATTTCTTCAAGGACTTTCCATTATACTTCACATGGAATCTAGATCCCCTTTCAGGCCCCTGGGTCCTATATAAACTGGCTCCGTGTCACTATCATTTCCCCTCACTCCCTCTGCTCCACCCACACTAGCCTTGCTGCACCCTAAATATGCAAAGTTCAGTCCTGCTAAAGGTCTTGATACTTCCATTCTTCTGCCTGAAATACTCTTACCCCAACATTTCACACCCCTTGCCCCTTGCCTGTTAATCAAGTCTTTACTGAAATGTCTACTTGTCAGAAAGAACATCCCTGACCACCAATCTAAGCTAGCACCTGCCTCACCCTCCTCAGTCACTTCTATCCTCTCACCCCACTTCTACTTCCCTTCTTCGTCATTTTTGCCTTTGTCTAAATTTCTTGGCATGCCTCAGTGAAATTGCAGGTTCAGATCCAGACCACTCCAATAAAGTCAATATTACAATAAACTTAGTCAAATTAAATTAACTTTTTGGTTTCCCAATGCATAAAAAAGTTATGTTTATACCATATTATAGTCTATTAATAGGTATAATATAAATATAAAATAATGTCATAACATTTTCTTTTAAAAAGTACATACCTTGATGACACACTTTACTAAAAAAATGCTAAACTTCATCTGAGCTTCCAGCAAGTCATAATCTTTTTGCTCCTGGAGGATCTTGCCTCCATGTTGATAGCTGCTGACTGAGCAGGGGAGTGGTTGCCAAAATTTAGGGTGGCAGGGGCCATTTCTTAAAACAAGATGACCGTGATGTTTGCCACATTGAAAGACTCTTTGCAAACAATTTCTCTGTAGCGTGTGATCCTCTTTGATAGCATTTTACTCTCAGTAGAACTTTCAAAATTGGAGCCAATCCTCTGAAATCCTGCTACTACTGCTTTTGCAGCTAAGTTTATGTAATATTCTGAATCGTTTGCTGTCATTTCAACAGTTTTTGCAGCATCTTCATCAGGAGTAGATTCTATCTCAAGAAACTACTTTCTTTGCTCATCCTTAAAGAACCAGCTCCTCATCCATTCAAGTTTTCTCATGAGGTTACAGTGATACAGTCATCTTTAGACCACACTTGTAATTGTCTATTTCTACCACATCTGCAGCTACTTCCTCCACTGAGGTGTTGAGCCCTTCAGAGTCCTCCTTGAGGGTCCAAATCCCCTTTTCCAAGCACCTGTGAACATTGATATTTTTGACTTCTTCCCAAAAATCATGTTTTTTGTGACATCTAGAGTGATGAATCCTCTCCAGAAGCTTTTCAATCTACTTTGCCCAGATCCATCAAAAAAATCACTGTGGTAGCCATAGCCTTACAGAATGTTATTTCTTGAATAAGATGATGTGAAAGTCATAATTACTCCTTGATCCATGGGCTACAGAATGGATGTTGTGTTGGCAGGCATGAAAACAACATTAATCTTGTCCATCTCTATCCAAGCTTTGGGGCGATCAGGTGCATTGTCAATGAGCAGTAATATTTTGAAAGGAATCTTTTTTCTGAGTGTATTTCAACAGCTGTCTTAAAATATTCATTAAACCATGTTATAAGCAGCTATGCTGGCACTCAGACCTTCTGTTCCCTTACAGAGCATAGGCGGAGTGGATTTAGTGTAATTTTTAAAGGCTCTAAGATTTTCAGAATGGTCAGTGAGCATGACTTCAACTTGGTCACCAGCTGCATCAGCCTCTTATTCAGATAGTCAGTTTGCCCTTTGAAGCCAGGCATTTAGTTCTCCTCTCTAGCTATGGAAGTCCTAGATGGCATCTTCTTCCAAGGATGTTTGATCTACATTGCAAAGCTGCTTAGTGTAGCCACCTTCATTAATTAGCTGGATTATCTGGATAATTTGCTGCAGCTTCTACATAAGCACTTGCTGCTTCACATTGCCTTTTCTGTTATGGTGACGACTTCTTTCCTTGAACCTCATGAAGCTCTGCTAGCTTTAAACTAGCTTTGAACAGTTTCTTCCTCTCCCCCTCTCCCCTTCTGCCCCTTTTCTCCTTCATAGAATTGAAGAGAGTTAGGTCCTTACTCTGGATTAAGCTTTGGTTTAAGGGAGTGTTGTGGCAGAGTTGATCTACCCAGATCTAAAGCATTGTCCATATCAACAGTAAGGCTGTTCCATTTTCTTATAATTCATGAGTTCACTGGAGTAGTCCTTTTAATTTCCTTCAAAACCTTCTTTGCATTCACAACTTGGCTGTTTGGCACAAGAGGCCTAGCTTTTAAGTATCTTGGCTTTAGACATGACTTCCTCGCTAAGCTTAGTCATTTCTAGCTTTTGACTTAAATTGAGAGATGTGTTACTCTTCTTTAAGTTGACCACTTAGAGGATATTGCAGGGTTATTAATTGGCCTGATTTCAATATTGTGTCTCGGGGACTATAGGGAGGCCTGAGGAGAGGGAAACAGATGGGAATAGCCAGTTGGTGAAACAGTCAGAACACATACATCTACTGATGAAGTTTATCTTTTAAAGGCACAGCCCATGGTGCCCCAAAACAATTACAATAGTAACCCCAAAGATTACGGATCACAGATCACTGTAACAAATGTAATAATGGAGTTTAAAATACAAGAATTACCAAAATGTGACACAGGGACACAAAGTGAGCAAACGATGTTCGAAAATAGTGCCAGTACACTTGCTTTAGTTGGGGTTACCACAGCCTTTCAATTTGTAAAAAATTCAATATCTGCAAAGCACAATAAAGCAAAGTTCAGTAAAATGAAATGTGCCTGTATATGTTGTTTATTTATTGGTTTGGTTTGGTTTGCGTTTCTATTATCTAAATCTCTCCCTAGAATGAGGGCAAAGATTTTCATCACCATAATCCCATTAGTACCTAAAATAGTGCCTGGCACATCATAGGCATTTAATGAATATTATTTGAGTGAATTAGTTCTGACAGTATATATTCTGCTTTTCTGAAATGGGCTCTGTTTAAAGCCAGTCAAGCTTGCATCGCCTGAAGCTTATTTGAAGTGGATTGGCTTATGTGATAGACATGGACATGTACCACCCAGACTCCCTTCAAAAAAAGGTGGCAACATCAACTGCTTAGAGTATTATAAGCATATCATATGAAGGATTCTTCCAACAGCAGGATTCACCTGGTCCAAAGTCCAATGCTTCCTGGGGTCGCCCATATCCAGTGACTGATGGGTGGGGGGATACACAAGCACAACCATTTCACCCCAAGGCAAGCCAATTCTGAAGGGCCATCTCAGCCCCAGAACCAATTGTGGGGTCAGCAGAAGCTTCCTCAGGACTGCCTCACAATGCCACTTCTCCATGTGCCCACATCTGCTGCCTTCTCTACTTTCCACAGGTGTTGATCTTAAAACATTCCCCAATGAATGGCTTGCACACTAAAAACTCCAGCTCAGCCTCCACTTCCCTGGGGCCCCAACCCATAGCAGCTTGCTTGTGTAAGATAAAAATGGAAGAACCACGTTCTGAGTTTGTCCCCCTGTGTCTGGATGACCAAATATAGTTTGTTCAACTTTGGTGAAAGCCTGAAACCAACCAGACACTACACAGTAGTGCTGGCGGAGCTAGAGAAAACTTCTAGTGGCAGAATTTTTCTCGTCCTAGGAAATGTCCGTGAACTTTGGGGCTTGGGGTTGTGTTGATTTCGTGAATTTCTCATATTTGTGTTACTCCTTTGTTGGCTTCGCTGCAATTTGTAAGCAGGGACTAAATAAAAGAGTTACCCTCAGAAGTACCAGGTGCCTCCTGATACCATGTGAGGCAAAATACACCAGGAAGACACCCCACTCAGTGTGGTACATAGTGCAGGAGAGAGGACTGGGGCACTTTGCCAGAAGACAAGGTCCAAGGCTTTCACCAGTTCACAGATGAGCTTTGGGAGACTCCAGGGATCCTGAAGAGTACAAGCAAGATATACAGATGCACGCTTTTTTAGGAATTAGGATTGTCAAAGAGGTCAACACTACAAAAACATTAAGGAGATCTTGGTCTTTGAGAAATTTTGTCTCAAAGCGTGTCCTGTTAGATTTTCCTGTTCTGTTCATGGTACTTCCACTAGGGATTTATTTGCTACCTTCATCCATTGGGATTTTCATCTGCCCCTTGAATTTGTGGGTTTGTTTTTGTTTTGGGTTGTTCACTTAATGGATTTGACTATAGCAGTTTACTTTTACTGTCTTGTCTATTTTCCTTGTGGAATTTTATCTTCTAGTGTATTTCCCCCATTTGTCTCATTTATATTTTAAAATGAAGAAAAGCTAGCACAAGGGAAGTCACTGTCGAGCACAGCCCTGCTATGAATAAGGAATGAACTTCTATTTCTCAGTTTTCTCTTTAGGGACTTTTCCAGTGCAGCAAACACATCAGCCAGGTTAGTGGCAGGTATTGGGGGTAAAATCAGATTTCCAGGAAAGTCTCATTTTAAACTGAATTTGGGCCCTGATGTGTATATTAACATGAAAACACACTTGCATATACACAAACAAGAAATAATTTGTACATTCCTCCTAACACCACTATCATGGGAATAAGTTATAAATGCAAACATTGCACCTGGTCTTCCTCACTTCTAAAATTGGATTTGAATGTGAACTCTCCATTTCTTCTTAGAGATGGCTAAGATTTATTAGCTAACTTGATCAGTTACCCATAATAGACTGACCCTGAGTAAATCAGGATTAGTGTGTTGGGCATCAACATCTCCTTTCTTGAATATCAAACATGTGGCATCTACTGTGTAATTCCTGCCCTCAAGAGGCTCATAATTATGACATGTCAGACTTTGCCTGGAGCCCTATGGCTGGCACTTCCTTTTTTTTTTTTTTAATAATAGTTTATTGTCAAATTGGTTTCCATATAATACCCAGTGCTCTTCCCCACAAGTGCCCTCCTCCATTACCACTACTCCCCTTCCCCACGTCCCCCTTCAGTATTCAGTAGTCTCTCATGATTTGTGTCCCTCACTCTCCCCAACTCTTTCCCTCTTCCCTCTCTGTGGACCTCTGTTAGGTTTCTCCTGTTAGACCTATGAGTGCAAATATGTGGTATCTACCCTTCTCCCCCTGACTTATCTCACTTAGCATGACACCCTCGAGGTCCATCCACTTTGCCACAAATGGCCACATTTCATTCTTCCTCATTGCCATATAGTACTCCATTGTGTATATATACCACATCTTCTTGATCCATTCATCAGATGATGGACATTTAGGCTCTTTCCATGATTTGGCTATTGTAGAAAGTGCCGCTCTGAACATTGGGGTACATGTGCTCCTATGCATCAGCATTTCTGTATCCTTTGGGTAAATCCCTAGCAGTGCTATTGCTGGGTCATAAAGGAGTTCTATCCAGCACTTCTTAAATGGAAAAGCAAAGTGTATCTATTTGTGTATGCAAGGACATATATATGTAACTTTAGCCTCTAGGTCTGAGAACTTTCCGGTTGCCTCTTCATTCATTCTTAAAACTTATTACTCATAAATGGTCTGAACACTGGCAACTTCATTTCAGGGTCTCTGCCTCAGATAAAATACATTGAGTGGTTCTGATGTCAATTTTTTATATTTTGAGAGCCACTCCTTGTATGTTTAAACTCTGAAAATGTTGTCATAATGTTTAGTTCTGTTCTTATATTTAAGAAGCTATTTTCTAGCACACTACAAAGTCTTTTTTTTTTTTTAAGATAACCAGTGTCATTTGTAATTGTTTAATTGATTTGTTCTCTTTGGTAGTTTATCTTAGAACTTTATCACACTTTTCATGTCATATACATATAGTGTTGATGTAAAATGTCCATTTTTGTGTGTTGTGTGCCTTATAACCTTTGGTTCTTATACTCATTGGACTCTGTTAATGTGGGCCAGGTATGGTGAACGTATTGATATGTTTTCCTTTACCATTACTCTAAATCATTTTATCTGTGTATTTATAGATTGAGGAGTCTATCCTAACAAATGACTCTTTGTTATAATAATTTGATATAGGTATATTTAAAGGAAACATAAGCCATGGAATAGAGATTTGTAACAACAAAGAGATAAGTAGGATTTAATTCTTCAATTGGAACTGAATTCTTTAATGGGAATTGATTATAGCATACTATTAAGCAGCACTTTTCTTTATTCACTGAGTTTATAGTATCTGTGACTTTAAAACATGTTAGGTCTTAGACAATTACAATAATCTCTTCTATGTTTTCTGATGTGGAAGTAACCTTTACACGCATCTGTTGGCCATGGAGCTTTTATGGCGGTGAATAGCTGAAGGTACAAACGTGTGCACAGCTGCTGAGGTTTTGATGAGTTGAATATGAAAGGATTGGGAGCAACTATTTTTTTTCTTTTTTGAAAGGTGTTTTTAACCCTATTCCCTACTTAACGCATTTTTAAAATTTTTATCTAAATTCCAGTTAGTTAACGTATATTGTAATGTTAGTTTCAGGTATACAATATAGTGATTCAACACTTCATACATCATCCAGTGCTGATCATAAATCCTCTCCTTAATCCCCATCACCTGTCTTACCTATCCCCCCACCCACCTCCCCTTGGGGAAACATCAGTTTGTTCTCTATAGCTAAGAGTCTGTTTCTTGGTTTGACAATCTTTTTTTTCCTTTACTCAAATGGTTTTTAAGTTCCACATATGAGTAATACATTTTAATAAATATGTGATTATGTGTAGGTTAGATCAAGCATGTGAACATATGTATTTACCATTCTTGCTATTATATATCCCTTTAAATATAACAAAGTATATGTTTAAAATAATACTTCATAATAATACTTGGGAAAGTTAATATTCAAGAATTTAAAATCTGAGTATATGTATCCCCACACTCAGAGTTGTATACATTAAATATGTCCAGCTTTTTACAAGCCAATCATACGTCAATAAAGAGGCCTCTATAAAGAGGCACAGAACAAGAAGAATTAAAAGTGATGCATGTGGGGAACTGCATGAGGAGGCAGGTCAGTAAATGATTAGGTTTTGTTTTTTGTTGTTTGGGTTTTGTTTTTGTTTTTGTTTTGAGAGCCAGAATGCACACTTCTGCAGGGGAGAGGGAAAGAGAGAATCCTAACCAGGTTCCATTCCCAGCATGGATCCCTGTGCGAGGCTCAGTCTCCCGAACTGGAGAGATCATAACCTGAGTCAAAATCAAGAGTCAGATGCTCAACTG
>NC_043701.1:82810418-82824565 GCF_006229205.1 Suricata suricatta | reverse complement strand
TTTACTTTATTAACATCATATTCATTATACAGGTCTTTACTCCCTTGGTTAAATTTATTCCAAGGTATTTTATTCTTTCTGTTGCGGTTGTAACTGGAATTGTATTCTTAATCTCTCTTTTCAACAGTTTTTTGTTAGTGTACAGAAATGCAATATATTTTTATATATTTTGTTTCCCACAACTTTACTGAATTTGATTTTTAGTTCTAAGAGTTTTTTGTGGAGTCTTTTGCATTTTCTATATACAATATCACATCACCTACAAATCATAATCATTTTACTTCTTCCTTTCCAATTTGGATGTCTCATAACTTTTTCCTTAATTGCTCTGGCTAGAACTTCTAGTACTATGTTGAATAAAAGTAGCAAGAGTGCATCCTTATCTTGTTTCTGATCCTAAAGAAAAGCTTTCAGTCTTTTGCAATTGAATATGATGTTAGCCATTGTCTTGCCACATATGGCCTTTATTATATTGAGGTATGTTCCCAGTATACCCACTTTGTTGAGAGTTTTTATCATAAACAGATGCTAAATTTTGCCAGATCCTTTTTCTGCATCTATGGAGGTGATCAATGATTTTCATCCTTCATTTTGTTAATGTGGTGTGGACATTGAACCATCCTTGCATACCTAGAATAAATCCCACTTGATTGTGAGGTATGATCTTGTTAATATATTATTAAATTCAGTTTGCTAATAGTTTGAGGATTTTTGCATCTATGTTCATCAGGGATATTGGCCTGTAATTTTCCTGGGGCATCTTGGTCTCCATGTACTTCTGAACTGTCTGTATTACAATGAAAATGTCTTTTGTGTTATATATTTTAAAGGAAAATAATAAGATTATTTAAATTCTACACTACTCCTCATTGTTCATGAATTAGATTTTTATGAAAGGCTTTTTGTTGGCGGTGATGATGGTTTTATTTTTCTCTTTTGTTTAGGTAACTGGACAATTATCCTCAAATCTGACAGAGAGGGAGAGGAAAAGAGAGAGAGAGAGAGACACTAAGAAGTCTAATATTATTTGTGTTATATATTTATAAATAATATCTGGCATCTGGGATCTGAGATACAAAGTGAGTGGGGAAAAAAAAAACACCCTCACTATACATGACAAGGTTACAGATTTATAAAGCAAGAAAAATAAATTCAAGCTGACACAAGCTATGATGGTTTTTGGAAAACTACCTTAAAGCCAAAAAGAAATTATGCTTGATCTTAGCCAAAAGGCCGAGAAGCGATCAGAAAGAAATAATGGAAATTACTTTGAGATGAGAATATAACCTGTGGGAAATAAACACTTTGTGTGACTAGATGTTTCAGGCAGACATCTAGATATGTCCAAGGTTATGTGACTTCAAATGAGAAAGGTCAATAGAGGTGCAGAATAAAAGTTAATTTTTGAAGCCATCCTGCATTGGCTTGCTTCTTCAGGAGTCCTTCCTGACTGAGGAGATAAGTTGGTGTTCATTGGCTCTATATAGCTCCAAGTCTTTGCTCTAGTTTCTGCCTGTGAGGGGTTCCCCCAGATAATTCCAACAGTAGGGAAGGAGGCCCTTGGATAGCATCACCCAGCACTTGTCCCTCTGCCTACTCTTCCTTGGCTACAGGAACTCCTGCTCCAGTCCTCTCCTTCCTACCTCACTCCCTCTGAAGATGATGTTATACTCTCACTGCTTTCAGGGGCTAATTCAAAGTCAGGAGGGAGGTAATGGCTGCCTGAGTAGAAGAGGGAAGGTGAGATCCATGATTTCTTGAGGGGCAGATTTTCCACAATGCTAAGAGTGATTATTTGTAGATGAGTGTGTCTTTTATGGGTTATTGAAGATTTTCCATGTGAAGATACCAGAAGAAGAAAGTTTGAAAGCCACTATACTGTTGGCTTTTGAAGCAACTGGAAGCAACACTGGGAACAGGACATTTGTTCCCTGTTTGCTGTTTGTGTACCTTGTTTCTATGGTTAGGAAATCTCCATCTATAAGGAAACTAATGATTGAACTGGCTTAGACAACAAGGAAATTTTAGATCATAACAAGAAATCTAGAGGCAAGATGCTTCTTCCACAGTTGACTAATTCACTGGTTCAGTGGCCTCATCAGGAGTATGAGTTGCTCTTGTCATTCTGCCCCTGACATTCTTAGCTTATTGGTTTTGTCCTTAGAAATAGCTCCTTTTATAGTCACAAGATGCTACCACAGTTCCAAACTACCTCTAGACATAACATTCAATGTATGAGAGCATTTTGTCCATGTGTCTCTTTACAAAACACATCTTTCCCAGAAGCCCCCCTTGGCAGATATCTCTCATGTCTCATTGGCTAGATTGTTTTCTTGCCCTTGTCCAACACAATCTCTAGCAGGGGGAATGAGATTTCTAGAATTGCCGTAGATTTGTCAGGAGTTAGCCTGAGCTGGAGAAAAGGTCACCCTCCCTGAGGAATTGTACAAAATTGTTCATTTAAATAAGAGAATAAGAAGACATTGGAGAGGCAAACATCCACTTTGGCTACAATGATTATATAGAAATAATTCCAATAATAGTCTTTATACACATGTACTATATGCTTAGCACAGAGCTACCTAAGCACTTTCTATGAAATATCTTTGAAAAAATATATTCTTTTTTTTTAATGTTTTTTTATTTTTGAGAAACAGAGACAGCATGAGCAGAGAAGTGTCAGAGAGAGAGGGAGATACAGAATGTGAAGCAGGCTCCAGGCTCTGAGCTGTCAGCACAGAACCCGACGCAGGGCTCGAATTTACAAACCATGAGATCATGATCTGAGCAGAAGCCCGACGCTCAACTGACTGAGCCACTCAGGCACCCCTATGAAATATCTTTGAACATATCTATGAAATATCTATAAGCAAACTTATAGGTGTCAATCGTGGCTCTAACTTGCAGATGAGGAAATAAGCTTACAAAATTAAACAAAATACTCCACAAAAAAGAAGAGGTGGAAACTGGGAAGTTCATGCTCTTAAGTACTTCACAATATACACTCCTCATGTGTTCTAAAATGATCTGTTGTGAACTTTTTTCCTTTGTTGGTATATTGGCTTTAAGCATGCTTGCTCATTTGGATTTTATTATGGTACAGTCCAGAGAAATTGCATGCTATTTTTTAGTGCAATCCATAACTGATATAAGAGTCTGTTGTAATATATTAGGTTTTCATAAAGGGCACTTAGCAGGAGATATGATAATGAAATCCCTCTTCTGTTCTATTCTCTTTCAAGTCTCCAGTGTTACTTCCTCTACAACTTTTCCATTCCACTCTCATTTTCCCAACTTCTTAGAATTCCAATGAAAAGAGCTGGAAACAGCAGTCTTTATATTTTAATTATCATTCCCCTGTGCTCTTCCCTCTTACCACCACTTCCATTTATGAGCTGATTTGTCACTTAGGTATCACCACAAAGCCCACCCCTTCACAGCGCAGTGCTGGTCTGACAAAGCCTAAGATTTCATAGAGGATGCTACCAGTGACTTAACTGACCTCCTCCTGCCGCAGAAGGTCCCAGTGGCCCCTGCGCAGGATGGGTGCATGGATTTCAGAAGGGGCTACTCCAGGACAGTGATAATAAGGAAGTGTAAGTTACATTATGCTTGTGCATTACCTGAGTCCTGTTGCAGGTTATTAAAACCTGGCAATGGACTGCAAAGTTAGGATTTCACAAGAACAAGATTTATTTCTTATTTAAAACTGTCATCTTTTAAAAAGTGTTTAAGTGTGTATTTGTTGCTCATTCTTCAGAATGTTGAAGTTTCTGAAAATGGAGAGAGTTAAACCTTGCAGATCTATCAAAATTTCTGGTCTGAAATCTAAAAATAGAGGGTTAGGCACTATGAATTTGGATAGATCTGAGTGGGCTTTAGAGTCAATGAACATATTTAATTTATATGTGTGTGCATGTTTTCTTATGTGTGTATGTGTGTGTGTTTGAATTTAACATAGTGGGTGATACCAAACACAGAATTTTTTTTTTTTTGATACAGAGAGAGATAGAGCATGAGAGGGGGAGGGGCAGAGAGAGAAGGAGACACAGGACCAGAAGCAGGCTCCAGGCTCTGAGCTAGCTGTCAGCACAGAGCCTGACGCGGGGCTCGAAACCACGAACGTGAGATCTGACCTGAGCCGAAGCCAGAGGCTTAACCGACTGAGCCACCCAGGCGCCCCCAGAATTTTTTTTTGAAATCTGCCATTTGGAAATAAAGATTGAAAACTATCATTTTAAAGTTGCATCAAGTCTTCTGCCTCATTAAGAGCATAAACTGAAATTACTTCCAAGGAAGTCCTTTGTTGAATAATGTGAAAAGTTAGTGTGGTCCAAAATGCTTGGTTTCTTAGTAAGAAAGCAATAAAAGAGGTCTCCCCAAGGTCATGCTGGTAATTAGTATCAGGACGGAAGTAGGACCCGAGGTTTCTGTCTCTCAGAACAAGGCATTTTTCTCTCACCCATGCTGCCATCCATTACTCTCCAGCTCACAAAACTCTTGTCTTTGTGGTTTAATACTCTAATGTCACCATCTTGAAATTTTTTATGTTTTTATCTCTAAAGTTCATGGAACAATGCCTAAACAAATTCAGTTTGGTTCTCTGATCCTTGTAACTAAAAGAGATTTGATGTATTTTATGGACATTTATAGGCCAATGAAATACTCACAGAATAACAAGGATGCTAGTCGGGTACACTGGTTACCAAGGATTCTTGGCCCATGTCAGAATTTGATTTGAAGAAGGTGGTATCCTATAAGATTTATTGGCATTAAATTTTAATCTTAGGATGGCTTTCTTTCACTGTTTGGCACGTCAGCATGTAAGCTACTTCATCTTTAAATATATGAGAATTTCTGGGTTGCAACCTTTTGCAGACAGAAAATACTGGAAACCCAAACCTCATCATTTATTCAGAACAAAAACAATTGAATTATTTGTCTAAGGGAGACGGATATTTAAGTTTTGACATTTAAAAACATGCAATTAAGAAACCAATTCCGTCTGAAACATACTGTCTTATTAATCTAAGGGAGACAAGGAGCACATTATGACAAGGAAAACAAAGTCTAAAAAGTAAAAATGTTGGGTGCTTCTCTGCAAAGACAGACTTTTTTTAAGTTATGGTGAGGCAAAACAGAGTTTTCTTCAGTGTGAGAAGGACTTTATGGCAAGCTAGCAAATTTGTCAGGTCTCCAAACCCATGCTGTTCTTTGGGCTGGCGTCTTGCTCATGGACCCCCGGGTCCTGCCTGGCTGGGATGAGAGCCTTTGCCTTGTTAAGCAGTGTTTGGGGAAATCCCACCCGGGGACTCTGCACAGCCTTAGGTTTTCATCTCATCCAAGTTCCTACAAAGTAAAATTAATAAAGTTGCATCTAGCATTCCTCTGAGAGCACAAAGGGTTGCAGCTCTGCGGTGCTTGGCACAAAACAGTGCTGCCTGCACCTGCACTGACTTTCGGTTATTTGCCCTCTAAGTGTGGGTGGGTTCCGCACACACACACCACCCCCCTGCCCACCATTACTCTGAAATGAAAAGATTTCTATCATTTCAGACAGGGACGAAAATGATTTTCATCTCTTTATCTACTGTAGCTTAGTGTCATTCTGCAATTTTCCCCCAAACTAATAGAACTATTAACTCTTTAAATATTATGAAGTTACCAGGAAAGTTTAGGGTCTCCTTCCTGGAATTTCCAGAAGCCTCTATTGCACCGAACTGTAAGTCAACACAATCTTTATTTCTTCTGTCTACAGTGCCCAGTCAGGAGGACTGGAGTCAGCATTGTTTAAAAAGCAAACAGGGGCTCCTGGGTGGCTCAGCCAACTTGGGCTCAGGTCATGATCTCATAGTTCATGGGTTGGCGCCCGCCCCGCCAGCGCCACCCCTTCAGTCTCCGTGCTGACAGCTCAGAATCTGGAGCCCACTTCGAATTCTGTGTCTCTGCCTCTCTGTTTCTCTGCCCCTCTCTGCTCTTGCTCTGTCTCTCTCAAAACTAAATGAAAAAAAAAAAAAAACTATAACTCTCAATATATGCAATCTCACATAATTGTTTAGTCACTATCACTAACACTGCTTAGCAAATCCTATTGGCCAAGCAAAGCAAATTCCACCTTTTCTCGATATAGTAGAATTTTTATAACACTCCTGCTCCAGAGCCAGTAAGTCATTCATAGTATAGGTAGTGCATATGGATGTGTGGTGGGAGATGGGAGGTCACATTCTATATTTATGTATGTTGGACATTACCCAGTGCTTCATGTTCAAAGAAAATGAAATCACAAAAACACTTTCTTCTATGTTCCTTTCTAATAATTTACAGTTGTCAAAGAATTACAAGACTGAAGTTTCATTGTACTGAACCTGAGAGTTTCAGAGATAAGATATATTCTGATGTAAAGAGAGAGACAGGCTACAACCTGGCTCCAAAAGGAAAATCAGCTCTAGGTCTTGAGGGGAAATGTGTAGAAATAGTGATATGGTAAATAATGATTCTAATCGGACTTCTAGTTAATATTTGGGTTAAATTAGGACTTTGTATGTTAGTCACCAAATATTAATGAGGCATTTACAGGAAAAATGCATTTCACGTGACACTGTCAGCTGGAAATCTGACACAAAGGAAAACAGGCATGTGTCCAGGGACATAAAAATGGCCGTGATGTTTTATCCTCAAGAAGTACAGAATCCTTTAGCCAATTACATAGTCTGATGTGCCTAACACACTGCAGAGGAAGCTTTCTGTAAAATTGCTAGTTCTAACACCTGTCTGGGAGTCTGAAAGGCCCCTTGGGACATCATCTTCAACCCTTCTGAAGGTTCTGGGTTCCAGAATTCGTACTCGCCAGGGAAGCACTGAGCACAGTGGTGAGATAAGCCAAGAAGACCTTTGATGTTGTCCCCTCTTCCATTCACCAGCATCCTTCCAAGACTGTCCAATTTCTTCCTACTTTGCATTCCATCCTTCTCTTGGAGAACTAAGTAAAAGTCTCCATGGGGCTTAATCATCTATGCCAATATGTCCATTTTAATTGGACCATCTACAGAAAGCTTTGGTGGTAGTATTTCTGGTATCATTTCTGGAAGTATAAAGAAATCTGTGTTCAGATTTGATTCATACACTTTATATTTGAATGATCTTAGCTAAGACACCCAAATTGACTGCCTCTTACTTTTTTTTCCAAAGTGATAAATAATGATATCAGTCTACCTCATATAAGACAATTTATGCAAGATTTATTTTTAATTTCTTGAAACATTTATTTATTTTTGAGAGAGAGAGAGAGAGAGAGAGAGAGAGAGAGAGAGAGAGCACTAGCCGGGGAGGGGTAGAGAGAGAGGGAGACACAGAATCCGAAGCAGGCTCCAGGCTCTGAGCCGTCAGCCAAGCTTAACTGACGGAGCCAGCAAGATGTCTCACAAGTTTTTTTAAATTGGAGTATAATTAAGATAGTGTTATATTACTTTGAGGTGCACTAAATAGTGATTTAACAATTCCATATGTTAGTGCTCATCAGGACCAGTATACTCTTAATTCCCTTCACTTATTTCATCCATTCCCCTACGAATCTCTCCTCTGACAACCACTAATTCTTAATATTTAACACTACTTTTTTGGCTCTTTTTTTTCTTTGTAGTTTGTTTTGTTGCTTAAATTCCGCATGAGTAAAATCACTCATTTCGTATGCATTATTCCCTCAGCGGAACCAGGAATGTCTACTCCATAGGGAATGGACACTTTGGGAGATGACAGGCACATAGCAGTCAGGGGACCAGAGATGCTAAACACCCACCTGTGCAGGGCACACACTATAATACGTAATTATTCTACCCAAAATGTCAATTGCCCCCTTGTTGAAAAACCGGGTGAGAAAATGAGTGGTGTTTGAAATAATTTCAATAACAATGATGATAATGACTAGAACGGTGATAAGAACCACAGCCATAGAACGCTTACTGCAGGTCAGGCCCGCTGAAAAGCACTAGATATGCAGGGGGATTTTTACCCTCACAAAAACCTAATGAGAGACGTGTTTTTCTTTTTCTCATTTCAGAGATGATGAAACTTATAGGTCAAATCACTGGCCTCAAATCACAAAGCTAGTAAGTGGCAAAACAAAGAATATGGCCTGATTTTACCTGATTCCAGAACTTACTCTCTTGAGCCCGAAGCTGTACAGCCTTCTATAATTTTCAATTCTGAGTGCACAGAGGAAACAATGCTATGATACCTTGTTGCTTCCTCAGACTGATGAAATCAGCCTTGGGCTTGGATCTCAAGCATTAGTATTTTTTTTTAAGTTTATTTATTTATTTTGAAAGCAAGAGAGAACACAAGTGAGCAGGGGAGGGGCAGAGAGAGAGAAAGAGAGAGAATTCCAAGCAGGTTCCACACTGATGTGGAAGGTGATAGGAAGGTAGAAGTGCATGATGGTTCCCCTGTCTCATCTTTACACGTTGTCCATGAACTTTTCCCAAGTTTTCTCACTGCTAATGGAGCCCCCACATTCAACATAGGTACAGACTAGAAGAACAGCTTTCATTGCTGTGTTTGGAGGCAGGGACATATTTGGTCAGAGGAAGTCCCGGGAGAAAATGATGATTTTGGTGCCTTGTATAGCCTCCAGGAGGTGATACTTGACAAATACTTGAAAAAACAAGCTGAGCTTAAGTTAAAAGTCTAACCTGAAAATAGACTTCAGTAAGTAGTCACCAATCTTGGTAATATAAATTACGTTCTAGAATGCCTTGTGTTTATGTGAGCAGCTGGTTGGAAATTTCATGGCTTTGCCAATCCCAGCAACCTGATTATTCGGGCTTTGGTCTGGACTTATTTAAAAAAAACTGTTTTTAGGAGAGCCTGGGTGGCTCAGTCGGTTGAGCGTCCTGACTTCGGCTCAGGTCATGATGTTGCAGACTATGGGTTTGAGCCCTGCATCTGGCTCTGTGGTGACAGCTCAGAGCCTGGAGCCTGCTTCGGATTCTGTGTCTTCCTCTCTCTTTGCCCCTCACCAACTTATGCTCTGTCTCTCTCTGTCTCTCAAAATGAATAAATGTTTAGAAAAAAATGTTTTTAATTCAACCATAATTTCTTTGTGTCCTATTACAAGTCCCCTTTGAAGTGTGAAAGGGCACATCTAAATAGATATACTGTAATCCATTAGAAATGTTCCACTTATGGATTGTATTTCTAGACTTTATTCAATAAACTTCAGCCTATACAATTCTGTATATTTAGATGGCATCTGTCAGTTTGCAAAATCCATGACTGTGTATCAAAGCATTTGATTCTTAAAAAACCTCTTCCAAATGAGGAAACCCAGGCTCAAATTGTGAGATGACTTGACAAATGGACCCAGTTAGTAAGCGGAAAATCTAGGACACACGTTCACTTCTGGCTCCCAAGCCAACACGCTTTACCCAGTGGGTTTCAGCCTACCTGCTCCTGTCACCACCCCATCAGACTCCCCGAATCAAATTTCGTGGCCTCTCATTGAGCTTCAACATTCTAAAAGGCTGTGGAAACTCTACCTAAATGGTGGAGTATTAGGGAAAAAAGGAAGCTTCAAAGAATTCAGTTGAATGTTTACTATTAGACGAAATGAAGCTACTGGCTCAAGGCCCAACGAGGACCATATTACACTAAGAAATTCTTCCATCACATCATGATTTAATTTGTACATTTTGACCAATGTTTTGCCTCATATATATGAGAAAAGCAATATCTAAGGCAGTTCTTTTAACTGCTAGCTGTATTCCTTTTCATTCATTTGTTCTCTCTCTTTGCTAAAGGTCAGAGCTAATCAAAGAATGTGATATTCATGATCAATCTGAAATTATTAAAAACCTCAGAGAGATGATGCTGTGATCTCTGAACTGAAAAGCTCACACTTGTTCTCCAGGAACAAAGAAAAGATGAGTCAGTTGATGCTGTATACAGCTTCAATTGTTTTTGTGGAGAACAATTTGTTATTATCTGTCTTGGGTAGCTGTCATCTGCCTGGAGATTTAATAGAGTAAACGTGTGGGCATCAGTGAATTAGCCAGTGATTCAGACCTTTAGGAAGGTCACATCTCATTTTTCACACCTTGCTGAAAATCACGTGTTAATTGTTTAGGATTTGCCAAACAGCCTTTCAGACTTTAACACAAATTATGTTTTTTAATCAGTAATTGAATACTAAATGTGTTCAATAATAAATATATTTGAAACAGTTTCTTAAAACTTTAAGTTATTTAAAAAACTTACTATATTATATATCTGGGAAAGTTTTTTTTAAGTTTGTTTATTTTTTTATATTTTGTCAATTGGTTTCCATATAACACCCAGTGCTCTTCCCCACAAGTGCCCTCCTCCATGTCCATCACTCCCCGCTTCCCTTTGCCCCTTCCCCTTCATCCCTCAGTTTGTTTTCAGTATTCAAGAGTCTCTCATGATTTGCCTCTCTCCTTCTCTCTCTTTTTACCCCATTCCCCTCCCCCATGGTCCACTGTAAAGTTTCTCCTGTTATACTTATGAGTGAAAATACATGGTATCTATCCTTCTCTGCCTGACTTATTTCGCTTAGCATGACACTCTCAAGTTCCATCCACGTGGCTATGAATGGCCAGATTTCATCTTTCTCATTGCCATGTAGTACTCCATTGTGTATATATACCACATCTTCTTGATCATTCATCATTTGATGGACATTTAGGCTCTTTCCATGATTTGGCTATTGAAAGTGCCACTATGAACATGGGGGTACATGTGCCTCTATGCATCAGCACTTCTTTATCCCTTGGGTAAATCCCAAGCTGTGCTACTGTTGGGTCATAGGGGAGTTCTATTGTTAATTTTTTGAGGAACCTCCACACTGTTTTCCAGAGTGGATATACCAGTTTACATTCCCACCAACAGTGTAGGAGGGTGCCCACATCCTCTCCAGCATCTACAGTCTCCAGATTTGTTCATTTTAGCCACTCTGACCAGGGTGAGGTGGTTTCTCAGTGTGGTTTTGATTTGTATTTCCCTGATGATGAGTGATGTTGAGCATCGTTTCATGTGTCTGTTGGCCATGTGGAGGTCCTCTTTAGAGAAGTGTCTCTTCATGTCTTCTGCCCATTTCTTCACTGAATTATTTGTTTTTCGGGTGTGGAGTTTGGGAAGTTCCTTGTAGATATTGGATACTGGCCCTTTATCTGATATGTCATTTGCAACTATCTTTTCCCATTTCGTTGGTTTCCTCTTAGTTTTCTTGATTGTTTCCTTTGCAGTGCAGAAGCTTTTTATCTTGATAAGGCCCAGTAGTTCATTTTTGCTCTTGATTCCTTTGCCTTTGGGGATGTGTTAAGTAGGAAATTGCTGCAGTTGAGGTCAAGGAGGCTGTTTCCTGCTTCTTCTCTAGGGTTTTGATGGTTTCCTGTTTCACATTCAGGTCCTTCATCCATTTTGAGCTTATTTTTGTGTATGGTGTAAGAAAGTGGTCTAGTTTCATTCATCTGCATGTTGCTGTCCAGTTCTCCCAGTACCACCTGCTAAAGAGACTGACTTTTTTTCCATTAGATTCTCTTTCCTGCTTTGTCAGGATTAATTGGCCATACACATGTGAGTCCAGTTCTGGGTTCTTTATTCTATTCCATTGGTCTATGTACCTGTTTTTGTGCCAATACCATACTGTCTTGATGATGACAGCTTTGTAGTAGAGGCTAAAGTCTGGGATTGTGATTCCTCCCATTTTGGTTTTCTTCTTAATATTACTTTGGCTATTTGAGGTCTTTTGGGGTTCCATATGAATTTTAGGATAGTTCTAGATTTGAGAATGCTGGTGCGATTTTGATTCTGATTACATTGAATATGTAGATTGCTTTGGGTAATAATGACATTTGCACAATGTTTATTCTTCCGATCCATGAGCTTGGATGATCCATGACCATTTCTTTGTGTCTTCTTCAATTTCTTTCATAAGTTTTCTATAGCTTTCATCGTACAGTTCTTTTACATCCTTGGTTAGGTTTATTCCTAGGTATTTTATGGTTTTTCATGCAATTGTGAGTGAGATCAGTTTCTTGATTTCTCTTTCTTCATTATTGGTGTATAAGAATGCAACTGATTTCTGTACATTGATTTTGTACCCTGGGACTTTGCTGAATTCATGGATCAGTTCTAGTAGGCTTCTGGTGGAGTCTGTTGGGTTTTCCATGTAGAGTATCCTGTCATCTGTGAAAAGTGAAAGTTTGACTTCTTCTTTGTCAGTTTTGATGCCTCTTATTTCCTTTGGTTGTCTGATTGCTGATGCTAGGACTTCTAGCACTATGTTTAAAAATAGTGGTGAGAGTGGAAATCCCTGTAGTGTTCCTGATCTCAGGGGGAAAGTTTTCAGTTTTTCTCCATTGAGAATATTACCTGTGGGCTTTTCATAAATGGCTTTCATAATGTTTAAGTAAGTTCCTTCTATCCCAACTTTCTTGAGGGTTTTATTAAGAAAGGATGCTGTATTTTGTCAAATGTTTTTTCTGCATCTCTCAACAGGACCATACAGTTTTTATCTTTTCTTTTGTTAATGTGATGTATCCCATGGATGGATTTGCGAATATTGAACCAGCCCTGTAACCCAGGATGAATCCCACTTCATCATGGTAAATCATTCTTTTTATATGTTGTTGAATTCGATTTGCTAACATCTTGTTGAGTATTTTTACATCTGTATTCAGCAAGGAAATTGGCTGGTAGTTCTTTTTTGTTGTTGTTGTTGGGTCTCTGGTTTGGGAATCAAAGTGATGCTGGGTCTGTAGAATGAGTCTGGAAGTTTTCCTTCTATTTCTATTTTTTTTAATACCTTGAGAAGAATGGGTATTAACTCTGCTTTAAATGCCTGGTAGAATTCCCCTGGGAAGCCATCTGGCCCTGGGCTCTTGTTTGTTGGGAGATTTTTGATAACTGATTCGATTTCTTCACTGGTTATGGGTCTGCTCAGATTTTCTCTCTTCCCATTTGAATTTTGATAGTACATGTATGTTTAGGAATTGGTTCATTTCTTCTAGGTTGTCCAGTTTGTTGGTAATTTTTCATAGTATTTCCTGATAATTGCTTGTATTTCTGAGGGATTGGTTGGAATAGATCCATTTTCATTCATGGTTTTGTCTACTTGAGTGTTCTCTTTTCTTAGGAGCCTGGCTGAGGTATATCAATTTTGTTTATTTTTTTCAAAAACCCAACTCTTGGTTTCATTGATCTGTACAACATTTTTTTGGATTCTGTATTGTTTATTTCTGCCCTGATCTTTATTATTTCACTTCTTCTGCTGGGTTTGGGGTACTCTTGCCGCTCCCCTTCTAGTTCCTTTAGGTGCTCTGTTAGATTTTGAATTTGCACTTTTCCTAGCTTCTTGAAATAGGCCTGGATTGGAATATACTTTCCTCTTAGGACTGCCTTTGCTACCTCCCAGAGAGTTTGGATTGTTGTATTTTCATTTTCATTTGTTTCCATATATTGTTTAATTTCTTCTCTAATTGCCTTATTGGCCCAATTGTTCTTTAGTAGTGTGGTCTTTAATCTCCAAGTTTTTGGAGGTTTTCCAGACTTTTTCTTGTGATTAACGTCAAGTTTCATAGCATTGTGGTCTGAAAGAGTTCATGTTCGTTTATATTTATAGAGGGCTGCTTTATGCCCCAGTATGTGATCTATCTTGGAGAATGTGCCATGCGCACTTGAGAAGATAGTGAATTCCCTAGCTCCAGGATGTAGAGTTCTAAATATATCTGTTAGATTCATCTGTTCCAAAGTGTCGTTCAGGTACATTGTTTCTTTAGTGATTTTGTTTGGTTGATCTATCTGTTGTTGTAAGTGGGTTATTAAAAATCCCCTGCAATTAGCACATTCTTATCAATAAGATCTTTTCTGTTTGTGATTGTTTTATGTATTTGGGTGCTCCCGAATTCGGTGTGCAGATGTTTATAATTGTTAGCTCTTCCTGATGGAGAGACCCTGTAATTATTATATAATGTCCTTTTTCATCTTTTGTTACTGCCTTTAAAGTCCAGTTTGTCTGATATTAGTATGGGTACTAGGCTTTCTTTTGACTTCCAGTCGCATGATAGATATTTCTCCATCCCCTTACTTTCAATCTGAAGGTGTCTTCACGTCTAAAATGAGTCTCCTGTAGA
>NC_043701.1:82799296-82810318 GCF_006229205.1 Suricata suricatta | reverse complement strand
TGTCTCTGGTACCTTGTATTCCTTGCAACATTTCCCTCATAGAGTCCCTCTTAGGATTTCTTGTAGGGCTAGTTTGGTGGTGATGAATTCTCTCGGTTTTTGTTCATTTAGGAAAACCTTTATCTCTCCTCCTATGTTGAATGACAGGCTTGCTGGATAAATGATTCTTGGTTGCATATTTTTTTCTCTTCATCACATTGAAGATTTCCTGCCGTTCCTTTCTGGCCTGCCAAGTTTCAGTAGATAGGTCTGTAACCACTCTGATATGTTTCCCTTTGTATGTTAGGGCCCTTTTATCCCTAGGTGCTTTCAGAATTTTCTCTTTATCCTTATATTTTGCCAGTTTCACTATGAATGTCATGCCAAAGGTTGATTCAAGTTCCATCTTGGGGGAGTTCTCTGTGCCTCTTGATTTCAATGTCTGGTTACTTCCCCAGGTTGGGGAAGTTCTCAACTATAATTTGGTCAAGCACCCCTTCAGACCTTTTTCTCTTTCTTCTTCTTCAAGAATTCCTATGATACAGATATTATTCCATTTGATTGTATCACCCAGTTCTTGAATTCTCCTTTCATTCTCCTGGATCAATTTCTCTCTCTTTCTCAGCTTCCTCTTTTTCTATAACTGTATCTTCTCATTCACCTATTCTCCTCTCTGCCTCTTCAATCTGTGCAGTGGCAGCCTTGATTTTATTATGCACTTCATTTACGGCATTTTTTAACTCATTACAGCTGTTTTGAAGGTCCCTAATCTTTGTATCAATAGCTTCCCTGATGTCTTCCATGCTCTTTTCAAGCCCCGTGATTAATTTTATGGCATTTGTTTTCAAATCTTGCTCTGTTATGTTACTTATATCTTTTTTAGCAGTTCTGTAGCTGTGGCTTCTTCCTAGAATTTCTTTAGAGGAGAGTTCTTCTGCTTCATCATTTTGGCTAGCTTTCTCTCTCGTCAGTTTTAAAAACTCGTTATGTACTGTGCACCTATTAGTTTTGCTCTATTAAAGGAGGCTTATTGACCGTCAAGAGCCTGTCTGTTCAGGAAGTTTTCTTTTAATGGTGTCTCTCTGTTTCTCTTGTTATGCCTTTGGTTATTTTGTTTCCTGACTCAATGATATTTGGGACTCTCCACCATGTGTACTTTGTCTTGTTTCTTGAGGTAGCCTCACACACGAGGCTGTTTTCTTTGTGGACTGGTTTTTCCTCCCCCTCTTACAGATCAGAGTATTGTGGCTTCATCTTTCTTAGCTTGATACATGTGGGCAGGAAAAAATTACAGAGCTCCCTACTTCTCCACCATCTTGCCCCCTCCCTGGTAAAGTTTAAAAATAATTTTCAGAGTCTTTTGATGGATTAGTCCCAATTACAAACTAATTAGATCCTTTAGATATTTTAACCTGCTTTTATTCATTGAATTTAACATATTCAATGATAATCTTACACACAACGCTTTCGTCAATACACTGTAAACAGTACCTGATGCAAGGAAACCTGGGAAATAAAGTTTCCACTTTATTGGACTCTGTGTCCAATGAAACATGAATCTGTTTTTAAAAGGAAAAAATGAGGATACTGAGCACTAAGGGGAAATTAGCAGTCTCTGCCACATCTTTGGCATCTCTGTTAAGTTAGCTCAGTGGCTGATTCCCCCAGCCTTATTTTTCCCAGAAGTCCTTTGGGACTTTTCCTCTTCTGTAATGACTGTAGGTGCAACAAGCACATATACACTCAGGCATAGCCCTGGCCTCAGGACAAATTCCCGAAATGATTGCATCTAGGTGAATAAATTTTAATGTAGAGATTGGAACTCTGTGGATTACTGCTAAGGGATACTTTTCCACCAGATATTTTAACTCTACATAATGAACCATGTTCATCATAATTTTCTTCAGAGGTATCTCTTGAATGTCAGAGATTTTCAGACTTTTCCCTCCGTGATTCCGTGTTTAGAACCTTGGTTTATTGGAGCTGAGGAGAAGAAGATTAGAAGGAAAATTACTGTGAGATCAAAATTCATCACTTATATAAGAGTCTGTATTAAAACATTTCTGATGAAGTCGATTTTTGCCTGCTAGACTCAGGTTATGGAAGAAACATTTACATGAACCATAATTGAGTTAGGTTTGCAGATCTATACAGTTAACAACAAACCAGATTTGAACCAAAACAATCAGCATATTTTCTTAAACGTCTTTGATATTTTCTGAAAGATCACATTTCCAAACTACTATTTAGCATGAGGGATTTGTTTCTCATAATATTTACTTGGCATTTGAAAAGTTTTTTCTATTTGATAGCTTAATAAATCTTTAATCTTTCCTGTATCAATAACCCGAGTTCAAATGGGAAGTAAAAGGAAGCATGATTGAGAAAATCAAGAAGGAATAATGTGAGGGTAAAAAAATACAATCTTCTCTCCTTTATTAGAAATGTTTATTTTCAAAACTCAAAATTTCATAGTGCTTTCCATTATACCTATAAATTCCTGAATCTATTTACCACGTGAAAAGTTGTTATATTTCAAAAGCCTCCTATCAGCATCAGATTAGGTATTTTATATTAGATTATTCTCAGAGGTATTGTTACTATTCTAGAATTTTAAATGTCATAATATTTAAACTTTTCAACTTTCTCTATTGAAAAATTGCTGTTTCTACATCAAGCTACAGCTAGAGTGCCATTATGTTTTATGTCTTAGTTTGTTCTCTTTGAGGAGTTGAGCATGAACATCCAGATTTGTGTTTCCTGAGCCCCTTTACTTGCTTTCAGGAGTTTGAGAGGTAGACAGTGTTAAGAAAGAGGTGAATTTGCCTCTTACCCTCAGTGTGATTCAGGGGTCTGGAAATTGCTCATGGTATTGTCTGTTTGGACATATTTCTGTTTTTTGAGAAGAGGCTCCAAATCTTTCATTAGATTCTCGAAGGTATCAGTAACTTCAAATAATTTAAAAGTTGTGGTCTCTATCTCTTCTTTGAATTCTCAACTACATCTCTGTCCCTCTAAAGAAGTGGTGCCTGTGCTCCATGTTTTTCTCCACCTGTGGGAGGTGTGGTGAAGGCCATGACAGGAAGGTTAGCTATGGACAGAGAGGTGTAGTGGTCAAAGTGGGTGAGCCATCCCACCTCGGAGACACCTGCCATTCTGATCCAGCCTGGGTCTCGCCATGACTTTTCTCCACTCAGTGTTTCAGGTTCTCCATTTCTAAAGTGTATGTTTTGGGCAGGAAAACACTACCTAGCCCTTCTTTCATCAAGACCTGTATTTTACTTTATTATTTTATTTTATTTTATTTATTTTTATTAAGGTTGACACACAATGTTATATTAGTTTCAGGTGTACAGCATAGTGATTCAGGAAGTCTAGATGTGATGCTGTGCTCACCACAAGTGTAGCTACCATCTGTCACCATACAACTGACTATATTCCTTAGGCTGTAGCTTTTATTCCTGTGGCTTATTCATTCTGATGAGATTTTGGAATGATGGTGGGGTTAGGGGCTGATAGATGGCCAAGAAAGGATTCTTCCCAAGAAAGAATTATTGAAGGTGTCTTTAGTGCAAAAAGGTGATTTTATTAAAGCATGAGGACAGTACCTAGGCACATAAAGAGCTGCACTGAGGTTGGGAAGAGTGATTATACACCTTCAGGTTGGGAGGGGTTAGAAACAGCATAAGTCTAAGGAATTCTGGAAGCAAAGTTTCCAGGACCTTGAAGGGCTAGCTGTTGTTAGGAAAACATTATTTATTACTGCTTAGTAAAACCTCAGTTATGAGGCCCTTCAGATGTCTATCGGGGGTGAGGTGTTTAGAGTATAATTGCCAACATATACTTGGGGGTTAAAGATAAAAGAGGTTTGCAAAGAAAATTGTAAGTGTTGAAGGAGACTCACAGGATCCCACGGGTCAGGATAATGTTAAGACAAGATTCCCTTTTTCCCCTGTCAAAGTACCATCATTGAGGTGGCTGAGCTCCTAGAGGAAGGTCACTCTTCCTATTTCAAGGACTTGTCAATGGGCTGTAGGCAGTAGAGGAATTTAATTTTTCATTTGTCTTTGTTTCCCATATCACCGTGGCAAAGGTTTAAACCCCATTACATCTTGATGATGGTAGTACTAGGACTCCAAGACAGGTTTCTGGAGATTAGGCCATGGGTAAGATGTCCTTTTTTTTTTTTTTTTTTTTTTTTTCCTTTTTCCTTTTTGGACTTTACTAAGTTATCTGTGAACGGAAGGAGATTCCTGTCCTGTATGACTGGGATCTCTAACAATCAACTGTTTGTTTTTCTTTCCTTTCCTTTGTTCTTGGGCATCTGAGGTGTCCAAGGACTACCACACATGTCCTACCTGGGGGTGGGGGGCTGATTGCTGTTGGCTTGTACTTTGCCCTCAGCTTGCCTTATGCTCCCTCATCAATTCCATAACTGGAAACCTGCATCTTCCATTCCCCTGTGCCCATTTTGCCCATCCCTTCACCCCTGTCCTCTCTGGAAGTTATCAGTTGTCTGAATTTAAGAACTGTATTAGCTGTAATTTAGTGATTTACACACAGGAGTATACTCAACTCTGTTTCCTAAGGGCAGGAGCCATCTTTCCTCTTTTTGGGTTCCCTACTGCCTTGTGGTGCACTTCACATCTAGTATGAATCTGTGAAAGTTATTGAATTAAACATAAGAATTAGATACACGTTATACTGTGTGTTTATCAAATCACTTGGGATTTATATAAAATCCTGCTTCTGATTTGTAAAACAAATGAAATTTCCCCCGGGCTTCAAGTTCTATGCAAAGTAACAAATTCAATTAAATCTAGCAGCAAATTTCCCCATGGATTATAAAAAAACAAACACATTTGCCTGCCTTCAATTCTTCTACAAACCTATATATGTGAACATGTACACAAATAGAATAATCCACAGAAAATGGCCAGCCTTAGATCCGTAGAAATTTAAACAAGGAATATTTATATTATTTATTTACATTATTTATTATTGGTTATAGCTGATGTTTAACACGGTAAACTAATGTTACATATTTAACTGGATTTTTTAATGTTTTAGTTTTGAGAACTAAATAACATGATCACACAGCGTGAACTGGCGAGGTGCGGAGAGGGGGAGAGAGAGAAACTTCGAAGCAGGCTGCAAGCTCCATACTATCAGCACAGAGTGCCATGCAGGGCTCAAACTCACCAAGAAATCATGACCTGAGCCAAACTTAGTTGCTTAACCCATTGAGCCACCCAGGCACCCATATCTGGCTTTTGTTCTTACAGCTGCTTTTCTCCTAAGAGTACAAAGGCTCAGATAAATAAACTAAATTAAATCTTCTAATCCTGAGTAATTGATAAGAAACACAGAAACAACAAACAGAAGAAAATTAAAAGGAAAGGAAATATGTATATAGTCCAAGTGCTTTATCTTATCTCCTGGGCTTTTATTTATTCTGTTTGATGTTGCCAAAACTATTTGCTGAGCACCTAAGGCAGGTTCTGTGCCAGGCAGAGGAGACACAACAATAAATAAGATGAGAATCGTGCCCTCAACCCCTGGGGAAACAAATAACTAATAAATGTCAAAGTCATGTAAACAGCGAGGAGAATGATGGCTGCCAGGAGCTGAGGGGTGGGAGGACATGGGGAGAGGGTGACCAGATGGCTCAGACTTTTGTTCCAAGATGAAAAAGTTCTGGGGATCTACTGTGCTCATGGCAACTGCAAGAAACAGTATGTGTTTCTGGACTTGTAAGTTGCTCCAGGAGAAGAGCTTTAATGTTCTCACTGTAACAAAAACAAAATGATAATTATGTGAGATGGGGGAATGTATTAACTAACCTTATTGTGGTAAACATTTTGCAGTGTATTTGGATATCAAGACATCACACTGTACACCCTAAACGTACATGTATTCCATGTCAATTATATCTCAGTGAAGTTGGCATTTATTAGACTCACCTTCAACCTCAGCGTGTTAGTTAGTTCTGGCCTGAGTAACTCCTATTTGCTGTCAACTCTGTCCCACTTGCCAAACACACACACCTACCTTGGGATTCATGTACTCATAACTTTGCCTTCTAAATATTGTGGCATTAAGGTTTAATTTCATGGCTAAATGCTAATGAGAACAACCTTCACTCCCCACCCCACCCATTCACCCCAGTCCTAACATCTCCCTCCTGAAAACTTTCTAGGAAATCCTCCTGAATTCAGAAGACGGCCAAAAATATTTGTCTTCAGGCAACAAACCAGAGATGCTTTAAAAGCTTAATGGCTTAAGGTCTTAGGAAGAAGAAATTAAAACTTAGGTATGCAAACTGCACATGCATTCTTAAACAACTTAAAGCAAACATCACAATGGAATGAAAAGAAAATATAAATGTCCAACAGGGGAGATAGTTAAAAAAAAAATACTGATACTTGCATATGTTAAGTGCTATGTAGCTGTTAAGCATTATTTAGAAAAACATTTAATGAGGTGGAAAAATATATGATGTAGAACAAATTAAAGAAGCAAATCACAAAATAGAATATGCAATGTAATCGCATTACCTTTTAAGGAATGTATATGAAAAAAGATTGAAATATAGACATCAAAATGTTATGTGATGGGATTATAAGTGATTTTTATTTCCTGTATATTTTTCTGTATTCAAATTTTCAAGCATAAATGAGTGTTGCTTGCAAAGTAATTATAAAGGTCAAAAGTGTTTTTTGAAACGGGGAAAAGAGGTTTTTAAGAAAAAAATCTATATCCTACTCAAATGTCAATGATCTCAAAAAATCATTGATTCTGAATCTCACATTTGACCTCCCCACCCCCCAAAAAAATGGAGTGGCTGTTGGTTGAGGTAGAGGGAGTAGAATTACAAAATAATTTTCCCTCTTTCTTTAAGTAAAATCCATCACCCTGCAGAGAATTCTTTACTTATCCCCCAGTGTGTCTCCTCTCCATGTCACTCCCTGTCTCTAAGTACAAGAGTCCCTGCCCCTCAAAGAACCTACTAACATTGTTGGCCCTTCCATCCCCCAAGAGCCCAACTTTCAACTGTGTCTCCTTGATCTGACTCCACGGGGACTAGTCTCCTCAAGTGCAGAGATGAAGCTATGTATTAGAGGGGAAAAACAAACAATATCTACAGAAGCCTCTCAGAGGTAAATAGCTATTAGGCAAGGTGCAAACCTCCCACATACCAGGGAGTGCTTTAATTCCACCATCATACTTTAGTGACAGCTAACTTGTTCTCTTAACTTTCAATGCCTTTCTGTAAACTGAAATACCTCAGCACAATATGTATGCCTTTGTTTCCCATGGGTCCTAATCTAAGGGTTAAGGTTTTGAAGATCTGCTCCAAAGCAAAATTTGACAAAAGACTATAGTGTCACTTACCAAAAAATAATTCCAGTAGAAAGGGCCTGCCTTCCAGGAGTACACTTTGGGTTATACATACAACTATGACCCAACATCAGATACAGAAATTCTTCTTTGAAAGTTAAGTTTTCTTATATTATTTTAGGATAATTTTTCCCCCTCTGATTTTTTTCAGCTCTCTCCTACTCTCCTTTTCCTCCTTCTAGGCACTTAGCCAATGATCAATTTCTGTAATGATCTTAAATGCTGGCTGTTAAGGATGAATATTTCCCATAAAATATTACTGCATTGCTCTGGGTGCTGGAGCATCTTAAGATCCTTTTGGGAACAACAAAAGAATCCTCAGGTCTGGTTAGGGATAGATTGCTAATAGTGGAATTCTAGACACTATGAAAGTTTATATGGAAGGTGTATATTTTGAGCAAGAGATCCTTTTGTACATCATCAAAACATTTCTCTCTGGAATCTTCTGGATCTGCCAATAATACAAAGCTCTGCTCCAGATGTGGAATCAGAAGGGCCTTGAGAGATTTTTCCAGGGGTAGGAATGAGTTTGAGATGACCCAACTCTTGTCTTGGTGGAACAGCTTGTAATCACTCATGGTTATCTGTAAAACCTAATTCCATCTCCTTGAGGCACCCTGGCTGCTTGTGGATGTAGTTTGAAAGCTGCATTTTCCAAGGAATCTCCAACATTGTCTATTTCCCTGAGAAGTATAGTTTTTCCATAACTTTGACTTCATCACATCATAAACTGTATCTTTGGCCAAAGGAGTTGAGGCACTTAGATCAATCCTGGTGCTGCCATGTTCTTTGTTAGATAAACTGTCCTATCACAGACCTTGCAGGGCACCCAACATAAAATCAACCGAACCCTAGGAAACCCAATAACCTCTATTGAAGAAAAGGTTGAGAATAGTATTTTTTTTCCATTTATTCATTAAACATTTATTGAGAGATTATTATGTGCCAGGAATTGTTCTAAGTGCTGGGAACTCAGTAACAGTAGACAGGGTCTGGTGAGGAAAAAAAAAAAAAAAAACTCTTTTCTAACTGAATCCCCATCTAATGAAGGAAAACAGATGGCAACAAAGTAGACAAAATATGTACACATTAGTTGATAATTGCTATGAGGAAACAAAAGCAGAAAAGGAGGATAAAAAGATTCATGTCTTAGAGCTGGGGAGGGTATTCCATTTTAAATACAAAGGTTGGGGAAAATTCACACTGAGAAGATGATCTTTGAGTAAAGACCTGAAGAGAGGAGGAAAGCAGCCACATAGGTATCTGGACAGGGAGCATTCTAAGAAGTACAACAGACCCGAGGCACTCTGTGTCTGAAGAACTATAGCAAGGCCAAGATGGCTAGAATGGAGTGAGCAGGGAGTGGGGGATAAATGGAAGAGAAGGTTAGAGGAATCAAGGGACAGGGCCATGGTAACCACAAAGCAATGTAGGTTTTGTTCTGAGAGACCTGGGAAGCCACAAAAAAGAGCAGACTTTAACAACATCATGGGTTGTTGGGTAGAGTATGAACTACAGGAAGGCAAGAGCAGAAACAGAGATCAAAGATTTGTAAGACTCCAGACCAAAGATATTGATAATTGGACAAGGATGTTAGCAGTGGAAGTAGAAGTTTTAAAGCTACTTAACAAAACATAGCAGTCACTTGTAATCATACTGTATAGGGAAAAAGAACAGGCATTTCTTCCCTTTTCCTCAAGCTCAACTCCAAGATGTTCTGAACAGGCTTCTGTAGAGATTGAATTAATAATAACATGATCAGTGAGGTGACAAAGTGTTAACTACCAGAAGGTGTCTGAGTACATTGAAATATAGTTTCCTATAGTGAACACACGGAGAGAAACAGTAATTTCACAAATCCAGTAAGTAGACAATATCATAGACTTAAAGTTAAGGGCTAGAAAGCAATAAACTCTTAGTCTGTCAGGAAACTTCTTGCAGATAATTAACCAGTACTCATCTTATGATGACAAGATACAGAAAAGCTATAAATCTGACATGAAAGCATCTTCATCCCAACCTGCCCAATGTTTATGTTCTGAGTGTCTTTAAGGTAGCTGATTGATTTATAATTAGACTCCAGCTGCCTTCCATGATGTTAAAGGAGATGGAAAAGCTAGCTCCATGAGAATATAGAATACCTGGGCCCAGAGTCCATTTGTTCAAGGTTCTTTTTCTACTGCTGAATGAGGTTTGTTGCCTCTGTCACCAACTCAGACACAATTTGAGGCTGGCAAAGAATTGGGGCTCATATTTTTTATTTGTATGCCTGTGCCATGGCCAGCCATAAAAAAGCTCTCACCAAACAGGGCTTTGATAAACCACTTAGACTTCCTCTTTTGGAATTCAAATTGGGGAAAATCTGGAAGACTTAAACAACTGGCGGCCACAGAAAGAGAAGAAAGATCAGCAAAATGATATTAATGGGGGTGGGGGTCAGATGTACATGCAACTGCTATGAATCCTGACCAGCCCTCAGGACCCATTTCCATGAGTCTCCACATTTCTCTCCCTGTCTTTAGATTCCTCTCCTTCCTGTTGCCTTAGGAATCCTTGCTTGAGATACTGAGTCAGCTGGTTCCTTGCAACTAAACGTGCCTTTGCAGAGGCTAAGTAAAAGACTAGTACTCAGAATACTTACTAAGACTTATTTCTAATTTATGATGGTAAGGTACTTCAAGAAAAAAATTCATCATCTTTAAAACTTACCTCACTAGCCAATGAAATGTATATGTATTTGTACTAATTTTTCTAGGAGAGTTATGGGCATGCCCTCAGCCATCAGTTCTCAGCCACCCAGTGCCTGTCCCAAAGTCTGGTCAGAAGAAGAAGTCTGTGGCCACCATGGGACAGAAAAGAAGTCAGTTCAGTCTTTCTTGTCCTCATAATCACCGGAAGCAATTTAGCTATTCTATAAATTATCTTCTTCATAAACCAAGTTGCCTTCTCAGTAAAAGAGTTTGCTGATGGCTCATTCATAAACATAAATAAGGTTCTTAGCTACGATTTATGAGTATTTAGTATATGTTAAGCCCTGTGTTGAGAGGTTTATCTACATCCTTGTAGTTAATCCTCACAAAAAACCTAGAGGGCCATTTTTTCCCCACCTCTACAGAGGAGAGAGCCACAGATTGGAGAAGTTGCGTGACCTGCTAGAGTAACATGGCTAGGGAGTAACAGCCAGGATTTGAATCCAGATAGGTCTGTAGGCCACTGTTCTATTGCTTATTCGCATCAAAAATCTTGAGCAATGATGTGGGAGGGCAAGGTCAAGGTTAGAGGAACATGAATGGGCAATTGTCCAGAGTGGTGATTTCCTATGGGTGCAGAGCTAGAGAGGAATTGGGGCACTGAGAGTTGGGGCAAAAGAGCACAAACTTGATTAGGGCCAGGGAACTCAGTCTTCAGAACTCCTATTGGTTTATATGGAGAAGAGAGAGAGTAAGACTCATCCATGTGACTGTCCTTTTTTAACCTATGGGATTAGTTTCTCTTCTGACTACAAAATGTTTCAGAATATTTAAGAGCTCCCACACAGGTATTTCTTCTCTAAATTTTCCCTTTTGTAGTCAATTTCACATGTAAATATGTCAGCCATTTACATGTGAAAGCCCAGACAGAATATTGTAAAATATGGCTAAC
>NC_043701.1:82797869-82799196 GCF_006229205.1 Suricata suricatta | reverse complement strand
CTCTGATGGATCACTCTTCCTCTCACTCCTGACCTGGCTAATAACTTCAACTCCTCTCTGACAGTGATCAGATGAAATTATACAGCATTTGCCAATATTTTTACCAAAGCATCCCCTTCTCATGTTCAAGGGAGAACAATTTGTCCACATACAATTCACACACGTACCTTCAAGAGTAGGGACTCTCTCTTACCGGTAGATCCTCCCTTTCTTATGGCAACAGGAGTAATGGGCCAGTTAACAGTAAAGGGAAGAAAGCCAAAGACAATAAGTTGCTCTACGTTAAAAGGCCTAAACTTGAGGAGGTAGATAGGAGTCAGGAAAACCAGGTGGATATGTTTAGAGAACAATTTGGGGGGCATTTTACATGTAAAAGGTAGAGGGAGAAAAGAACAGAACAGAGAAAAGATTTTTTAAGAGATTTTACTTTTTAAGTAGTAATACGACATACTCAGAGTATTTGAGTTTATATCAATTTCTACAACTTACTAGCTGTGTGACCTTGAATGGTTTAATCTCCCTGTGGCTCCATGGCCTTGTTTTTAAAAAGGGCTATTAATCGTTTTTCCCCTCTTAAGAATGCTATACTTCACACATAGTATGTGCTTACTAAAACTTATATGATCTGTAGAAAATCCTTTTTTGGCATTTTATTAGTATGCTGCACTAAAACCTTAATTTTCAATGATTTGTGGAAGCGAGGCTGCTATTTCTGCAAACATGACCTGAGACAGAGTCATGATGTAGACCTTTCAAGTGCATCTCAAAGATGACTCAAGCCAGGTCTCCCCCATTACAGAATCTCACTCCCTCCCCCAGTGTCTTGGCAAAACTCTTCTTATGTGTCATGTCCTTGTTTGATGTCTGATCCTCACAGGAACATAAACTCCATGAAGGCAAGAGCCATGTATCTCTTATTTATCAGTGTATCCCCAGCAGATAGCAGAGTGCCTAGAACCTAGTAGGTGCTCAGTATATATTCACTGAATGAAAGAGAGGATGAATGAATGAATCAATCCACAGCCAAAAGCAGGATGAGAAATATGAAGCACTGGTGGGTACTGTCCCCAGAGAACAAAAAGTGAGTCATGTGACCAAAGTGACTGAACACTGTGAGCACTGGATCAGTGAGAAAATCGTGGTGTGTGTCTGTTTTGTCAGTGTTGTGGGCAAGCCGTTTGCTTAGATTCTCTGAGCCTGTTTCTTCAGTTGTTAACGCATTAGAATGGAGATAAGCCTACTGATATTATGGAAGTGGTTAAAATGACTAAATAACACACATTAAAGCCTCTAACTCTGCACAGTTAACATATATATATATGTATCC
>NC_043701.1:82778388-82797769 GCF_006229205.1 Suricata suricatta | reverse complement strand
AAATCTGGGACCAAACTGCTAAATAACAAGTAGCTAATTTTTCAACAAGTAACCATGTACTAAAGATTATTCTTAGCTTTGGAGATGAAGAAAATATATTTGGATCATTATATATATATTATATATATATATTAATATTTTAAATTCTTGCAAAATAGACTGATGAGAAGCATTTTCAAAACTCCTACAAATCAGGGGCACGCCTGGGTGACTTAGTCAGTTGGGCATCTGACTTTGGCTCAGGTCATGATCTCACTTTTTGTGGGTTTCAGCTCTGCGTTGGGATCTGTGCCGACAGCTCAGAGCTTGGAGCCTGCTTTAAATTCTGTGTCTCCCTCTCTCTCTCTCTGCTCCTCCCCAATTCATCTCTGTCCCTCTGTCTCTCAAAAATAAATAAAAGTTAAAAAATTTTTAAAAACTACCAATCAATAGTAAAAGATAGACAATCTAATTAAATGGACAAAAAGATTAAAGAGCCACTTTCACAGAAATGGATATGCTAATGGCCAATAAGTAATGGCACTCAACATCATTACTTATGAGGAAAGTGCAAATTAAAACCAAAATATACCCATAAGACTGACAAAAGAATTAAGGCCACTATGTGCCAACTGAAACCCTAGTGCAGTGCTGGTGGTTGTGGAACTTGGTATAGCCACTTTTGAAAATTGTTGAGATTATCTACTGAAGCCAGACATATGCATATCCAATGGCCCAGCAATTCCACTCCTCTGGAAACACCCAATGAATGCATATTTATGGGCACCAAAAAATATGTATAGGAATGTTCTTAGCACAATTTATAGTGGCCCAAAACTAGAAACAAACTAAATGACCATCAGCAGTAGAGGAGGTAAGTAAATAAGGATATGTTTTAGCATAGAGTACTACACACAGCAATAGGAACAAATTAACTACTGCTATATAAAACAACAAGAATGAGAAAAGCTGAGAAACATAAGCCAGAACTCCCTCCAAAAGAGTAAATGTATATTATTCCATTTAAATAAAGTTCAAAAACAGAAAAAACTATAGTGAGAAAAATCAGGATAGTGGTTGCCTTCAATGAAAATAGTGTAAATGAATGGGAAAGGGTGTAAGGGAGCTCATGGGGTGCTGGTCATCCAATTTTTTATTTGGGTGCTAGTTACATGAATCTGTTTCTGTTGTGAAAGGTCACCAGGCTGTGCACTTATGAGTTGAGCAGTTTTCTGTGGGTATATTTCAATTAAAAAGTTAAATGCAAGACGGATAGCAAAGGAGAGACCGACAACTGTTATGTGGTTTGGTTCACTGTTGTAACATATCTTCTGTACTGTGACTCAGACAAGGTCCATCTCTGCCCATCTGCCGGCCCTTCCCTGGTCCCCCTGCCCGTGGGAGGACTGTACTTCCTACGCCTTTTAGATGACCGGTCTGGCCATGCCCAGAACTCTGACTTCCCTGATAGCATGAGAGAGAAGTCCCCACTAGATCGCCTCTCTTAACCTCCCACCCCTGCCGCTTGGGACTTATGTGACCCCAAACAAGAGATGTAAAGTAAGGCCTCAGTTTCCTCATCTATAAAACAGGATTAATACCACAAAGGTTTGTTTTCAGAACCACATGATTGAATTCCAGTTAGCACAGATCAACACCTGGTTTATAGATAGCACTTGATAAATGCAAGTTATGTTATTACGGGAATAGCAGGCAGGGTCTAGGTCACGCAGAGCTCTTTGGACCTTGATAACAGTCTGGTTTGATTCCAATTATATAGCAAAAACTGGGGGTGGAAAACAAAGTAAGAAGGCAACACAAGAAAGCAAGCCAAGGGGATGTCTGTTAACACTGCCTCCCCTGTATTTAGTACCCAGGAAATAGGCATGAACTTGGGTGCCTTGATAGGAAAGAGCTTTAAATGACCTTCACTGATGCTATCTATTCATACCAAACCCTTTGCTAAACTCGGGATAATATACAACTTTGGCCTCATCTGGGACACTGCAAGTCATCGGGCTTTCCACAAGGCTCCTGCATCCTCATCCCCTTGTGTCATTATTTTCTAGGGTGTCCCTTAGTGGAGGGGGGGAGGACCCAGAAGGAATGACTGTGTAGAAAGCAGGGAAGATGCAAGGAAAGCACTAAATGCACTATCAGCCATGAGTACATCCATGTGACTGAGAAGAAAAGCAGAAAGATGTTAATGACAATCTAAGACTCTCACACTCTCTCTAATCTTGCTTTTCCAAGAAGTTACTGGCAGAATCTAAAGTATCTATAGCAATACTGCTGAGCACTCAAAATGTGCTTATTAAATGCATGTGAGTCAGATCTTCATATGGATCTGATGATTCCCAAATTGTAAATGTAGATTTTTCCACGACTCAGGATGAGAGAGACCTACCCAGTTGAGGACTAACACAGCTTGGAAGAGCATAAATGTATTTCATGCTTAGGTTAACAAAACAATAATACCTTTTTTTTTTTTGCCATAGGTGAAATAATCTTGTTTTTCAAATGGTTAGCAATATAATAATATTTGAAATTTTTGAAAAATTTAAATGTTTTACATATGACCTCATGTTATCATTATAATGTCTCAGTGTTATTCATGAGAGCCCATTATTAAATTTTCGGGAACTGTGTGACCCAGTTCTGTTGGTAACTTGAAATATGCCATGATAGGAGTGTTTATATATTGGAAATTGGCAAGTGCCACAAATCAGACTGCCCTCCATGGAGCCAGTTATTATCTACTTATCAGCACACCACTGCATGGCTTATTAGCCTCATCTCCTGAATAAGGAGACTCGGGTTTATACACGTCCCGTGTCCATCCCAAAGTTATCCATCCGCCTCTTCAAGGTCAGGCATTAGCAGTAGGTCTCCATCTTCAAAGCCCATGCTTTATCCCTGAAGTCTTACTTTCTAATTTGAAATCATCACTAATGATCCACTTCATTAGAGATATAATTTGGGTTTAATTGAAAAACCTACCCTGCAATTCAAACAATCATTTTCTTAATTCATTATCTTACTATTTTATTATTTTGAAAAATTAGAAGGACCCTTCAAATGGCACAGCTGAGGGAAACTTGCTTAATTACATTTTCATTAATTTTGCTAAGCCAATCTGATGACAGTGAGTGCATACTTTAGCCCCAGAAGCAAAATCATTTAGAATGAAGGACTTGCTCAGAAAAAGATGGTTCCCATCTAATGAGAGCAAAGCAGTTCCTTGGCAATAGTCATATTGTTTTTTCAATATCAAGAGACGAGTAACTTCACAGGGATAATTTATTACCACGAAGGACAACTGTGGAGAGGAGAAGCTGTGAAATCAGAGACATCAAATCCTAGTGTTGTGGAAATGAAATAAAATCCTAGACAATGATTTCTAACCCTGGCTGCATATTTAAATGTAACATTTCACAGTGTCTGGGATTCACCCAAGACAATGTAATCAGAATCTCAGCAGATGGGCCCTGGGCACTGGTGGGTCGGTTTGTTTGAATTTGTTCCCCGTTTTGGCGGTGCTTGTTTACCCTAGGCCAACTCTTACCAAAGCACTGGTTTTTTCCCTCTTTTAACACTGTCATGCAGTACTGTTTGTCAACAGTTGGGTCTCCCCCTTCCCCATCCCCACCATCTCAGGCATACAACATCTAGCAGGCCCCACCCTGCTTTCCAGACAGCTTCCAACTGACAGTCTATGCTCCCCTTGCCGGAAGATCGTACCTTCTCCCAAAGAGCTCAGAGCTGAACAGAAAAATCTCTTGCTTACTTTCCTTCTACCTCGAGAATAAGCATGTTGCAATTCATACATGATTAAAATCGCATTTATTCTCACACTTTTAAGATTAATTACTTTTATGCTCCCCATTCATTCATTCATTCCTTTGTTGCATCCAGCAGTGATGAAGTTCATCTTTTGAATCAGATAGTTTTTAGTCCTACGTCTGTTTCTGCCACTGTCCTTTTGTAGCTGTGTGAAGATAGCTATGTGTTTGATTTACTAAGGCCCCATGTCTTTTCCTGCAATATGTGAATGACAACGTCTCACATGCACTAGATTTACAAAAACTAAGTGACATATACGATACACCTAGCATAGTATCTGGCACATAACATAAACTCATTAATAAGGTGACAGTGCCATTAAATGGTTCTTTAAACATCACCTGTGTGTATGGCATTATATAATGCAGTACAAAAAAAACCCCGGAAATGTGAATATGTTAAGGACCTTCCCTCTATAAGTCTAGAATCTAATAAGGGAAACTAAATGAACCCACAAACGACAGTAAGAGGAAGTACATGCTTCCACAAGCAAGGTACAGAGAGGGATTATGGTTTTTAATGGAGAATAGGATGGAGAAGAAAAAAAATTTAATTTAATCTTTTGAATCTGCAAATGGTGAGCTTCCAGGACTAAGGTTTTTCAGGTAAAATTGCCTTCTCTCTTCAAATCTTGTCTCTTTGTGCTGGCTAGAAATTTTGCTTAGAAGCCAACACAGTTCAATCCAAGTATTTATTGAGCATTGACCTTTCCAATATTCTCAGTGCATCTCACTCTAGTCTTTGTGCTTTAGGACAGCCTCTCTCATTGCCTCTTCTTGTGGGGCCAATTCCTATGTCCAAGCCTTGACTCAGGACACTTTTTCATGTGAAAGACTCATATCCCCCTTTCAGACATAAAAACCACATCACGCTTTAAGAGTCATGTCACCTCTTCTTGATATTTGGCCTAAATAACCTTTATTGAATACTTGATTATAAAGCTCCAAGATGAATTCCCTGGAGCCTTTTCAAAAATGCATATTCTAAGACCTTAAACCGAATCAATTGAATCTGAATCTCTAGTGGCAAGAGGCTAGGAATCTGCATTATGTATACATAGTAGATGACTTCTCTGCACAGTAGTTTTTAAGAACCACCCACTAGTCTATTTTATTTCTTTTGTTTCTGTGGCCTCAATGGGATACAATTTTTTTTATTGAAGTATAAATAACTTATAGTGTTATACTAGTTTCAGGCGTACAAAATAATACCTCAATAACTCCATACATTTCTCAGTGCTCATCAAGATAAATGTGCTCTTATATGAGGTGCCCTTATCCCCCCACCTACCTCGTGACTGGCGATCACAAATTTGTTATCTGTATTTAAGAATGTGGTGGCTTTTGTCTCTTCTTAATTTGTTTTGTATCTTAAATTCCACATGAGTTAAATCATATATTTGTCTTGCTATGAGTGAAGTATTTAGTTTAGCATTTTACTCTCTAGGTGCCTCCATGTTGTTTCAAGATAATCATTCTCTTTTTTGGCTGAGTAATATTTCATTGTATAAACATGCTGTATCTTTTTTTTACAAAATACAAAATGTTGAGTCATGAAAAAGTGTGTCTTTTCTGGCCTTTTTTAGCCTTTTATAGCCTTCAGCAACTGCTGTTAAATTTCCACCACTTACACCAATCACTGTGCTAAGGGTATAGCAATGGAAAGGCACACTAAACTTTTGTGTGTGCCCTTATGCATTAGATTTGCTCTAGGCTAATTGAAGGAACTTGGGGACCATTGCTGCAGGTAAAAATTTCTTCAGTTTTAGGGGAAGATGATTTATGGGATGAGAATGCTATCCTATTTGTCAAATGTAACTAATATAAATAAGAGTTTGGAATTATGATGGCATTCTCCTTTGCCTTTAATAATTCACTAAGATAAATGTCTGAAAGCAATGGAAGTAAGATTTATTTAAATGACTTTCCTGATCTTGTTACTTCTCAGAGCCTTTATCATTTAAGTTTATTGTTGTCTTAGCATTTTTACCTCTAGCTGTCTTAACCTGTGTGAGCTTTCTTCCTTCTGGAAGAAGTCCTTTTTAAAAAATTTTAATGTTTTATTTATTTTTGAGAGTGAGAGAGACATCATGAGCAGAGGAGGGTCAGAGAGAGAGGGATCCGGAGACAGGCGACAGGCTCTGAGCTAGCTGTCAGCACAAAGCCTGATGTGGGGCTTGAACCCATGAACTGTGAGATCATTACCTGGGCCAAAGCCAGATGCTCAACCAACTGAGCCACCCAGCCTCCCTGGAAAAAGTCCCTTATAAAAAATGTTTAATGTCCCCATTTCTCCTATAGAAATATGTAACTATAAGTCTAATATTTTTAAAATCAAATTTAGCTAGAAAATAGAACTGCTGTGTGAAGAACTTTAATAGGGAGTCTCTAGAAGGAATGAGAAGTGTGACACAGGGCTTTGGGAAGACACATCAGGCAGTTAGTGCATCTTGTTAGATAAGGAAAGAGGTTAGAAACCTATATATACCAAGTGCCATAAACATTAAGTAAAATTTGAGTTTCTTAGACTGTTTTCTTGGGAAAGCAAAGTGCTTCTCTGTAATATAGAAAGGTTTGTTTTAATATTTTCAAAGACAGTCGATTTGTAACCATGAGGCTAAAGACATTTATCATGGAAAACATTGGTTAAAATATTATTGTAAAAAGTATGTTCACTTAAAACTAACTTTACTCATCAGTTTTATCAGGATTACCCATTAACTAAAATATTAAAGGTCTCATTCTAATTAACCATACTAAGAAGATGTGTAGATTCCCTTAAAATTAGGAATAAAGATAACTAAGGCATTCTTCTATCTATAATTTTTAAAAATTCTATACAACCCAGTGTAGAAACTCAATTCTACATTTCAAACTCCTGGCTAAAAGAAATATATTTCTATAAAAATCCAACCAGCATGGGTAGAATGTTTAGAAAAACAAAAATAAATTCAGTATAGACCTACATTTCTGGCAGTAAGGTAGACTAGGGATTACTTTGCACTTTGGCTACCAAACATCCAACAAAGCAAGAATATGGATAAAATACTATTTTAAATAAATGGAAGAACTTGAAAGACTGTTTTAAAAATCCCCTGAAAACAAGAACAAAGAAAGGAAGGACACCAGGTTGACCTCCAGAAACACAGAACCAAGGAAAAGCAGTGGGGATGGGGATCGTTCTGGGGACTAGACTTTGAACTCACATTGGTAGAGTGGTGGAGCAAAGACCAGACTTCAAAAAGCTAGGAGTCATGAAAAGCAATAAACTGAGGAGAATTCTCAGCAGAGGCAGAAAGCAAGGACAAGAAAACTTATAGTCTGGAGGAAGATACTCATCACACATGCAACTGACATGTGACTGGGATTAGGAACAGAAACAGAAATAACTGACAAAAAGAAGACAACTTGATAATAAAATGGACAAAAAAAAAAAAAAACCCCACACATGAACATGAAGCTCAGAGATGAAGAAACACACTGCCACTAAATACAAGGAAATAGTCTCACCCTTATTTGGAATTAGAAAAGTGTGATTTGAGGAATAGCTCACTTAAACAAAGAAACTGCTAAGATGCATAAATGCTAAGAATCCTCTGGCTTCCACCACTGAATTCCCAGAATGCTGAAAGCTAGTTTTTTACCATCCAATCAGAAGATTGAAAGAAATTTATCTAGAGAAACTGATCAGCCTCTAGATCTAAACATACTGATATCAAGTGTTCCTTCTAGATGGAACCAGATCATCCCTCCAGTTAAGCCCACAGTAAACAAGCCTTAGCCATATGTTCAAAGTTTTCAATACACTATTTATTCTCCTGTTTTAATTATGAGTATGTGGCCAAGGAGAGTTCCCAGTATAGAAGATAAAGACTATAAATAACACAAAATCATAAATGAAAACAAACCAATGTGGAGGAGACAAATTGTAGGAAGAAGAAATATCAGAAGGGTAAGAGAAGACTTTGAATCTATGAAATAAGAACCTAATGCAATTAGCAGGGAAAGAGGAGGAGTTAGGAGAGGAGAGAAGGAACATTTAGCATGTCAACTATGGGAATGTTGAAAGACAGTTCTCTGTGAGTCACTTAAGTCTCTGTGTGTCTTCCTGGAAAAATACTGTTCTGTGTCCTAGACTACCTATTAATGGATGTTTCAATAGCATAAAGCCTTAGAATACAAAAATAGTGCTTCTTCCTGGAGCAAAGAGCAGACGTGCTTACTGCTTACCTAATCTCAGGGTTCTTCTCCTATAACACAACCTACAATATGTGAAGCTTCCATTTGCTCCTCTTTGCAATCCCTTGATGAAATTGAATCTCTGACAGCCAACTGAGAAAAATGCTGATGGCTGGCTGCTACTGTTATTGCTGTGAGTAATAAATTGTCTTCTATCTCTGATCTGAGTCTCCTGTCTTCTGCTAGCATCCATGAAATTGCATCAGGCTACCTTGTTAGCTTGCAAGTAGGGTAAAATCTCAGTTCTCAACAGGGAATTCATTTTTTTCTGCTTTGATCTTCCCTTAAGACCCAAAAGCAGCCCATGCTGAGTTTAGAATCATTAAATACAGCATAGCATTTTAGACTGTTCTGTTTTGTAAAACTTGAGTAGTAAGTTCAAACCTAACTGGAAAAGGAAAGGGAACTGTTGACTCTATGAAATGATGCTGTCAGGAAAAGAGAAGCCATGCTTTATCACAACCACTCACTTCAGCTTTCCTGAGATTTCAGGAGCCCTTCATAAAATAGTGGGCAAAGCCATGAGTGAGTCCTGGGAAACATGGGGCTTATCAGCACTGGCATAACCGGTTACAGCGTTAAGTCAGGTAATATGGAGGAATTTTCTAAATCTCTCTGTATTCCGTGCATTTCATAATGGAAAAATCAGATAAAGCCTATTGTTTAAATAGATAAAGCCTATTGTTTAAATAGATAAATCAGATAAAGCTCCATCAACCTCAGCTTTCCCTTCAGATAACAGTCTGGCAAACTGACAGCTAAGTGATGTGTATGACCTGATAATTGTCTTATGCTAACAAACACCTCAATTCCAGAAAGAAAGAGCAAGGTACTTAAGTATGAGAGAAGCTGTGGTAATCAGGTAAAAAAAAATCAGATTTCATAAAAATCATGAAACTGCAATATTGGCTCTTTTCCTGGCAAAATTAAGAGTTCCATGAAATATCCATTATAGGAAATCATTGGGGGGGGGGCCTGGTGAGTGATTTAAAGCTTATTTTCAAGAACTCATTCAAGATACATTACCTAAAATAACCTATCCAAAAATTACATAGTTTTGGATAAAACCGATGAAAATACAGTTACTGGGTATTAAATACAGGGGAAAAAAGGCGAAAAAGAGCACATTAAGCCTCTCTAAATTAATAACTATGTGGAAGAGAATGTCCCTGTGTAGAACTCAGGATTGCCAGATTTTCTGTGCTTTTCCTTAGTGTCCTACGTTTGAGGACATTACTTTCAATTCTTCAAAATACCCATCTTTAGAGTTTGTTACCACAAAAGATGAAAAACACTGTATAAAGCAGATCAAAGTAGGAGATGATTTCAAAGCTTTCCTTCATCTAGGCTTTATCAATTATAAAGATATATTTAGAGCATTTTAAAAACTTTCTCTATAGCAATATTCTAAAATTATATTCTTTCCCAGTAGTGATAATGTATCTCAAATAGGTATTAAACCTTTTGGATAAATACATAATTCTGCATTTGTAGTCTTTTTGCACTACCACAATTCACTAATATTAAGCTGTAAAGTGTACTCTATAATTCCAAGAAAAGAATTTTAATGCTAACTTTGTGATGCCATTCCATTTTAATGGTTGCATTAGTGCCAACTTCTTAATATGATTCCAGGACATAATTATTAAGGATGTTTCTACTAATTTAGTAGGAGAGAGAACCGTTGGATTACTCTAACAAAGCATGCTGTGAATTCATTCATTCATTGATTCAACACATTCATTGACCATTTGTAACTTAAGTATTGAGGTAAGTGGTATGGAGAAATAACGATAAACTATAAAATGAGGCTAACATCAAATAACTCAACATATAGTGGAATGAAGTGTTCATAAATTACAAAAATATAATGAGTGCCATTAGAGAAATACAGATAAAAGAGGAAATAAATTCTAGAGGAGAGAGGGCATTTATATCCTACTTTCTATTGGATCATCAGTACCAGGAAGATACTTTGGCACTTAGTATGGGTTACCTGAAAAAAAGCAAATATGTAGCATTTGATCTGGGCCTGAAAGATGTATTGTTATGTGCAAGAGATGATAAAGCACGTTTGTAAAAATCAAAATTATATTTGTAGGTCATATTTCATGAGTTCAATTTTTTTCCCCGCTCATGATAAATATCACAGTGTGGTTCCAAATCTTCCTCTTCACATCTTCTTGTTATTGCAACTCAGGAAATCATCAGTGGGCCTAAGGATATTGCAGGCAGAGGAGGAAATACACTGAATCATGGTTTATCCATCCAGTGAATGACTTTGAAAGTCACTTTCTTTCGAAGGAGTCACTTATGCTACCATTGTTCAATATATACTTGAAACTCTTCTTTATAAGTTACCTTCTGAATCAGCATCCGATGCTTTTAAACATCCTCTTCCTTTTCAATATTCCCAAAGGATCAAAAATCAGAATGGTCAGACTTCTCAGCAAGCAAAAATTGGAAACTAGGGGCACCTGGGTGGTTCACTTGGTTAAGTGACCAGCTCTGGACATGGGTTCAGGAAATGATCTCATGTTTCATGAGTTTGAACCCTGCATCAGGCTCCATCCACACTGTCAGTATGGAGCCTCCTTGGAATTCTCTCTCATCCTCTTTCTTCCCTGCACTGCTTATGCTCTTTCTCTCAAAATAAATAAGCTCTAAAAAAATGGAAACTAAATGACAGTAGAGCAAAGCCTGCAAAATTCTGAAGGAATTCTATTTGGTACATACTTACCATCTATGTCACAGATTTCTAAATCTTTTTAATGTGTTAGTCTTTGGAGAAAACAAAAATTGAGAAGAAAAAATCCTGTCTTCCTCTGCCCCAAATCCTCATTAGTGTGAGAAAAAAATGCCCTTTCCCTGTTGTTGCTGCTTTTTAAAAAAGTGTTAATTTACTTTTGAGATATAATTGACACCTAACATGGTATAAGTTTAAGTCTTAAAATGTATCCATTTGATACCTTTATATATTGCGAGATGGTCAACACTGTGGTATCAGCTAACACCTCTATCACATCACATAATTATCATTTCTGTGGTGGGAACAGTTAATATCTAGTCTCTTAGCAACTTTGAAGTTTATAGAAGATTGTTGACCATAGTCATGGACTTTTTGATCTGCTCATGGCAAATTTGCACACTTCCCAGAATCTCCCCAGTTCTCCTGCCCACTGACCCTGGTAACCACCATTCCACTCTCTGTTTTAATGTGTTTGACTTTTTTAGAATTCACATACAAATGAGGCCATACAGTATTTATCTTTTTCTTACTGATGTCACAGCATAATGCACTCAAGGTCCATCCATGTTGTCACAAATGGCAGAATTTTCTTCTGTCTCTTGGCTGAATAATACTCTACTGTGTGGAATGGAACACACACACACACACACACACACACACGCACACACTACATTCCACTCACTCAATGACAAACATTTAAATTGTTTAAATGTTGTTTAAGTTTTTTCCTTATCTTGGCTATGGTGAATACTGTTACAAAAAACATGGAGTGCAGATCTTTCTTCAGTGTCCTGTTTTCTTTTCCTGTGGATATATATCCAGATGTGGAACTGATGGATCACATGGGATTCCTATATTTTTTGAGAAACTCCCACGCTGTGTTTCACAGTGACTACAGAAATTTACATTCCCATCAACAGCGTACAATGCTTCCCATTTCTCCACATCCTCACTACCACCTAATATCCTTTATCTTCCTGATGACAGCCATTCTAACAGGTGTGAGGTAATGTCTCATCGTGAGTTTGATTTGCTTTCCTCTTAGGATTCAATGTTGAGCATCTTTTTATGTACCTATTGGCCATTTGGATGTATTCTTTAGCAAAATGTCTACTTAGTTCCTCTGCCCATTATTTTTTAACAGGATTGTTGATTTTTGTTACTGAATTGTATGAGTTCTTTCTATATCTTGGACATTGATGCTTTATCACAGTTTGCAAATACCTTCTCCCATTCCACAGGCTGCCTTTTTAATTTTTGTATTCTTTTGCTGTGCAGAACCTTTAATTTAATATAGTCACATTTGTTGATTTATGCTTTGGTTTCCTGTGCTTTTGGTGTTACATCTAAAAATTGATTGCCAAGACCAGGGTCAAAGAGCCTCTTCCCTAATTTTCTTCTAAAGGTTTTATGGTATCAGGTCTTATGTTTAATTTTTAATCTGTTTTGAGTTAATTTTTGTGAGTGATGTAAGGTATTGATCCAATTGCATTTTTCTGCATGTAGTTATCCAGTTTTCCTGTCACCTTTTGTAGAAGAGACTATTCTTTACCCATTGAGTGTTCTTGGCTCCCTTGTCAAATATTCGTTGACAAATATTTCTGTATTCTCTATTCTGTTCCATTGCTCAGTATATGTATTTTTATGCTGGTGCCTACCATACTTTTTGAGTTAGTGAAGCTTTGTAGTAGAGTTTGAAGTCAGGAAGTGTGATGCCTCTGGTTTTGTTTTGTTTTTTTCCTAATAATTACCTTGACTATTTGGGGTCTTTTGTGGTTCCATATGGATTTTAGGATTGTTTTATCTTTTCTGTGAATAATCCCATTGGAACTTTGATGGGGATTGTATTGAATCTATAGATGGCTTTAGGAAGTCATAATTTGTATTTTTTGTATCTTTTTTGTTTTCTTCCATCAAGTCTTACAGCTTGCATCATATAGATCTTTCACTTTCTTGGTTCAGTGTATTCCTATACAGTGTATTTATCTACTGCTACCTTCAGTTACCCTACCACATAGGGGCAAAACAATAAATGTCCATGATCTCTTGGTTTCTGTGGCTGAGAATTTAAAAGTAAGTTAGCCAAGAGGTGCTGGCCCCAGATCCCTCATGAGAAGTCAGTCACGCTGTCAGCTGAGGCTGCATCTTCTGAAGGCTGGACCCAGGTGGAGGAGCTGGTTCATGGTGGCACTTTGGGGATTGAGGAGGCTGCTGGTAGGAGGTCTCAGCTCCTCACCACATGGGCCTCTCTGTGGCAGCTCCTCTTGTTTCTCTGGAGGTAGAAGCCACATGCCTTTTACCACCTTCTCCCAGAAGTCTTGCACCATCGCTTCCTGCATATTCTGTCCCTTAGAAGAACATCCCAGGGATACCTGGGTGTCTTAGTTGGTTGAGCATCAGACTCTTGATTTTGGCCCAGGTCATGATTCCAGGGTTGTGGGATGAAGCCCAGGTAGGACTCTATGCTGAGAGTGGAGCCTGCTTGGGACTCTGTCTCTCTCTGTCTCTATCTCCCTCCCTCTTTCTCTCTCCCTCTGCCCTTCTCTTGCATATGCACACTCTCCCTCTCTCTAAAAAAAGTGGGGAGGGGAGGCAGCACATCCCCACCTCCAGTCTACCTTCAAGGGGAGAATTAGGCTCCGTTTTGAAAGAAGGAATGTCAGAACTTGTAAACATGTCAAACCATCACATGAAGTATACAAAACTGAGCAGGCACACAGAGATCTATAGTGCACAGTCAGTTCCCTCCCTGCTGCCCCCTGACCAATTTTTTTAAATGTTTATTCAGTTTTTGAGACAGTGCAAGTGGGGGAGGGGCAGAGAGAGAGGGAGACTCAAACTCTGAAGCAGGCTCCAGGATCTGAGCTGTCAGCACAGAGCCCAATGTGGGTCTCAAACCCACAAACTGTGAGATCATGACCTGAGCCGAAGTCTGATGCTCAACCAACTTAGATACCCAGGCACCCCTTAAAAAATTCTAGTAACAGTCTGCATATATAAGCATAGTTGTGAAAACAGCTGTTTTGTTAGTCTGCCATAACAAAACACCACATGGTGGCTTAACCAACAGAAATAAATCTCAGTTCTGGAGTCTGGAATTTGAGATCAAGTTTCTGGCAGTGTTGGTTTCTGGTGAGTTCCTGCTTCCTGCCTTATAAGCTGTCAGCTACCTTCTTGGTGTGTCCTCACATGGCCTTTCCTCATTGAACCTGCAGAGGGAGGGAGAGCAAGTGATCTTTCTAGATCCCTTAGAAAACAGTAATCCTATCAGGACAAGGTCCCACCCTTCTGACCTCTCTTAACCTTCATGACGTCCTTAAAGGCCTCCTCTCCAGCATATATAAGTATATCTGTAAATTACATACCTATAAGTGATAAGCTGTGAAGTAAATGAGTTACTCTTAAGTTTTATTGTCATTGTTTTAACAATTTCCAACTCACGCCATCTGGACAGTCCCACAGCCCCTAGGGCTGCACTGAGCCGTATTACAGTCTGAAGCAGAAGGAAACCTGTGACCCTATTCCCATGATTTTATGTATTTTTGTAACTACTAATGTGTTGGTTTTTTTTTTTTTAAGTTTATTTATCTTAAGAGAGAGAACAAGAGTGAGCAGGAGAAGGGCAGACACAGAGGGAGAGAGAGAATCCCAAGCAGGCTCCCCACTGTCCGTGCAGAGCTGACACCATAAGATCATGACGTCAGCCAAGATCAAGAGTCAGACACTTAACCGACTGAGCCACCCAGGTGCCCCAGTAATGTTTAATTTTTTTTTAAATGAAAATATAGGTGAGTTTGCTTCCACATAGGCCAGAAAAATAAAATTCAAATTCAAGTTCTGGTATAGATATGTTTTAAGTTTAAATGATTTTGAGTTAAAAAAAACAAAAAGAAAAGAAAAGAACCTGAACTGTTAAGATCACAATGAGATGGATTCCCACAAGTTAATGAGGAGGGTATCAACTGGTGCAACCATTTGCCCATTGCCCCATTCAGGACAAGTGGGGAGTAGCAGCTCAAAATTTTAGTGTAAATATCATTTAAACCAATAATTTTGGGGTACCTGGTGGCTCAGTCAGTTATGCCTCCAACTCTTGATTCCAGGTCAGGTCATGTTTTCACGGTTCATGAGTTTGAGCCCCCCATTGGGCTCACACTGGCAGTGTGGAGCCTGCTTGGAATTTTCTGTCTGCCTCTCTCTCTCTCTGCCCCTCCCCTGCTTGGTTAGTCTTTCTTTCTCTCTCAGTAAAATAAACATTAAAAAAAAAACCAAAGCAACAGTCCTCCTTCTAGATATTTAGCCTAAAAACATTTGCACAAATGTGCAATAATATAGATCCATTTCAGAGTATGCATTGCAGCATTATATTTGCACATTATATAAGAGCAAATGTGAAAAATAACCTAAGTATACATAATTAGAGAATTGATTGAATAAGATACTATACACGCAGCTTTTAAAAAGAATGAAGTCATTCTGTATAAATTGGCCTGGAATCATGTCTATAATTATACAGACATATTAAGTGACAAATTATAGAACAATATGTTTGGAATAATCCCAATTATGCTAACACGTTTATACATCTATATGCATGCAAATATATTAATTTATACATTTGGGTTTATGTTGCATAATAGTGAATCATTACAGGATCCTATGTTCACTATTACAATGCATGATAGAGCTTTTATTGTCTTTATCTCCTATTTGCCTTTTGCCTTCTGACTTGGTAAAGAGAAGGTCTTTGGTAAGGCCAGAAAAAAATAATTTTTTAGGATAATGACACTTCAAATTATGCTACAAATGACAGTTAACATTAAGAAGAGAAAAGTGTGTGTATATAGCCCTTTCTTTACAGAGAATTAAAAACACCTACACCTCATTCCCAGGGACCTTCCAGGAGAAAGCCAGAAGCCCATCTCTGAGGCTTCAGGATGTCTCAGGAGGGGTGAGGCCTCCTCAGGCTGGGAGAGACAGTGGGGCACCTGGAGGAGGGAGAGGAGTGGGAAGGAAATGGGAATAAGAATCCTTCTGAATGTCCATTGCAGGCAATATCTTGAGAAATATGAATAACTACTTAGTACCTCTTTGTTCTATATTCTATGTGTGTTAATTGGTGGTAAGAGTGTTGATGTCTTTATCTTTCTGGTAATGAGATGTACCCAAGTATTTTTTCAGATGTTGCAAGATTTGCTAAAAAGATTCTATCAAAAAATTCTGAACTTGTACACTGAACAGTTAACAACCTAGGGAACAGCACAGGGAAGAGGATAGGATTTTTTTTTACTTCACTCACTTCTATATTTTTCAGGGTTTTTTTTAGAATTAAAGCATAGATAAATCATTAGAAAAGCCTATTTTATTTATCTATTTATTTATTTTTGAGAATGAGGACAAGTGAGTGAGGGACAGGGAGAGAGGGAGAGAGAATTTCACACTGACAGCATGGAGCCTAAAGTGGGGCTTGAGTACACCCGATGTGGGGCTCAAGCTCATGAACCATGAGATCATGACCTGAGTCAAAGTCAGTTGCTTAACTGACTGAGCCATCCATGTGCCCCAGAAAAGGCAGTCTTTTTTTAATTCTACTTTTCCTCAGGCAAAGCAGCTCAGAAAGATAGATTTGGTTCTTATTTATCTTTAGTAAAAGGATATGTAGCAATCATCATATAAAGTTCTGCTATGTAGAGAACAATCTGTTCAGTAGCATGAAGGAAAAATGTTGGATTTGGGAAGACAGGACTAGGCACATTCTATATTCTCAAATCCTTATATTGTACACCTGAAACTAATGTAACATTGTGTGTCAACTATGCTCAAATAAAGTCAAAAAGTGAATGATGATGGGGCACCTGGGTGGATCAGTTGGTTAAGCCTCTGACTTTGGCTCAGGTCAGATCTCACGTCCATGGGTTCGAGCCCCGCATCAGGCTCTGTGCTGACAGCTAGCTCAGAGCCTGGAGCCTGCTTCCGGTTCTGTGTCTCCTTCTCTCTCTGCCCCTCCTCCTCTCATGCTCTGTCTCTCTCTCTGTATCAAAAATAAATAAGACATTAAAAAAATTAAAAAACAGTATTTCAAAAAGTGAATGATGATGTCAGGTCACTCACTAGGCCAACAGACCATTAGTGACTTTTCAGCATGTGGTGTCAGCCATGTGTTAGGAAACTGTGAGAGGTTCAAAGGTTCATGAGAAAATATGAGTAGAAAAAAAAAATCTAAATTGGAGCCATGTGAAGAACTATCCGCTTCAGTCATGGAATTTTAACACTGACAGAAACCTGATCAATCAGTCCCTTCACTTTATGTGTGTATGTAGATCATGCCTGGGGAGACTCAAAGAACCAGCCAAAGGGCATCAACCAGTTTGTTACAGGGGAAGCCTAGAATCCAGAACTTAGGACTTGCTATCATTCACCAAGATCACATCAAGTTATGGTCTTGGTCAGCTTTGTCTCTCAATAAAAATAACGTTTAATTTTTTATTTTATTCAAAACTTTTTTTAGTGTTTACTGATTATTGAGAGACAGAGAGAGACAGAGCATGAGCATGGGAGGGGCAGAGAGAGAGGGAGACACAGAATCCAAAGCAGGCTCCAGGCTCTGAGCTGTCAGCACAGAGCCTGACACGGGGCTTGAACCCATGACCATGAGATCATGACCTGAGCCGAAGTCAAATGCTTAACTGACTGAGCCACCCAGGTGCCCCAATAAAAATAATGTTTAAACATGTGTCCTTTTTTGGAACTTATAATAATGTTTGAGAGCATAGCCTTAAAATCCAGAAAATCATACATGATTATTCTAAGCTTTCTTAGAACCAAATTTACTGAGAATGGGACTAAATTTCAGAAACTGCCAGCTCTCAAGCAAGTTATTCAGGCACCTGTCAGACTACTTATCCCAATACAATGTGGACGTTCTGGAGAGTCTCAGTTACCACCAGTGCCTAATCCTACTTTTGCTAAGACTTTCAGCCAAAATGTGCAAAGATTCTCTAGGTGAGAGTAAGCATTTGAGAGAAACCATTTTTAGCTGTTCAGGCAATTTTTCAAGTAGATTAAAATTGAATCCCTGTCACTGCTTTTAATGACATAGATATAGCATCTTTCAGGAACTCTTTTACTGAAGCATTTGAAAATTGGTGACATTATCAAATCATATTTTCATCTCATACTCAAAACCTTTTGAGAGTTTAGAGAAATGCTTCATTTTCATAGACTTAAATGATTTAACATATAATACATATGGAAAAGATTGCTTTGAATTATCTTTCTCGGGGTTCAGAAATAATTGTGAAAAATGACCTGCTTGTCAAATATTAAAAGGTGATGTTCTTCATAATTATCATGCTCTGAAGCATACTGTTAAAATTACTATTTAATAGTTATATCACTCAGGGTCTAATCCAGAGATAGAAACCATAGAGTAATTTGAATAGGCAAAGTTGGATATAAAGTCTTAACTATAAAGAATTATTAACTATAACAGGAGATTGAAGAAACAGAATGGACTAATAAAGAGTAAAGAGAAAGAACAGTTTACTAGCGAAACTACTGCCCCTGTGGGTGGATTACAGAATCCAACAGAAAGACAAGTCTGGAAGAAGTCCCTACCAGGGATCCAGACTCCCTTGATGGGAACACAGTTAAGGTTCACTAGATGGCAGATAAGTCCCCTGAGGCTGTGTTTTGAGGGTATGTGGGGGCAAACCATTCACCCGGAGTTGTCAGTGTCTCTGGTAAAGCCTACCAGAGAGATGTTAGGGAAGGATGCCCTCAGGGAAATTCCATGTGCTGCTGGCCAGGGGCTGCTGCTGGAGTCTGGAGCTGTAGAAATGTATCTACTATAGGAACTTGCTTAGAAGAGCACCCAGCTGCTGGGAAGAGAAAAATTCCTTTCTTATTCGGTGTCCCTCTGGGACTCTCTTCTGACAGAGCTTGACATCATGTCAACTAGCAAGGGAGAAATATTGTTACAGAGCAGAAAATGAAATGTAAAATTAGAGCTGAGAGGCAATAAATTGATTACTCGCACAATTGTTCGGTAAGGTTCTAAGAAATAGTTCTATTTGTTATATCTGTATTTTTCAATTTTATCTCTTAAAAATCACAGAATTGGTCAAATTGGAAAAAGGAATGAAAACATTTGACACCACAGCATAAGAGCATCTACTCTTTAGAAGCCAGCCTTACCTCGGGATATATGTGTTTTTCATCATCCTATAGTATTTTCAGAAGAATGGGCTCTGTCCCTCTGAGGAAGGTCTACCAATGTTCACACGTGCCAGCAACCCAGACGCATACCCCTGTCTATCTCAGGAGCAAAGGGTGTTAGCTGTCACGTAACTAAGTTACATTCTTCAATTCAGCTTTTATCAGGAATAAACAATCTCAATCTCATTCCTGTGTGTCCACTTCTCAGTTGGTTCTGAATTCAGGTGATAAAAGATAGAAGTGTTTATTAATCCCTCTAAAATGCCAAAATTAGTCAAACTATTTTTTAAAAAGTGAAATGGAAAAACATAAAAATAAGACAGTAAAAGAGTGAAATGGGCCTCTAGATTTCTAG
>NC_043701.1:82747662-82778288 GCF_006229205.1 Suricata suricatta | reverse complement strand
TTGAGTTTATTTTTGTGTATGGTGTAAGAAGTGGTCCAGTTCATTCTTTTATGTTATGCTGTCAACTTATCTCAGCATTTATGGAAGATACTATTCTTTCCCCATTGTACAATTTTGCCTCCTTTGTCATAGATAAATTGACCATATAATCATGGGTTTATTTCTGGAGCCTTCATTCTGTTCTATTGATCTCTGTGTCTATTTTTTATCCCAGTTACATACTGGGATTATTTTGATTATTATAGATTTGTAGTATACCTTGAAATCTGGAATTGTGATACCTCTAGCTTTGTTCTTCTTTTTCAAGATTGCTTTGACTATTTGAGGTTTTCTGTGGTTCCATACAAATTTTAGGATTATTTGTTCTAGTCATGTGAAAAACACTATTGTTTTTCTCATAGGGACTGCATTGAATCTGTAGATTGTTTAGGGTACTATGGACATTTTAACAATGTTCTTCCATTCCATGAGCATGGAATATATTTGTTTGTGTCCTCTTCAATTTCTTTCATCAGTCTTTTATAGTTTTTGGAGTACAGGTTTTTCACCTCTTTGGTTAAATTTATTTCTAAGCACATTTTTTTTCCTTCTTGGTAAATTATACATGGGATTTTGAAAAGATTTCTCTTTCTGCTGTTTCATTATTGGTGTATAAAAATACAACAGATTTCCATACATTGATTTTGTATACTGCAACTTTACTGAATTTATCAATTCTAATAGTTATTAAGTGGAATCTTTAGGGTTTTCTATTGTATAGTATCATATCGTCTGCAAATAGTAACAGTTTAATTTCTTCTTTACCAATATGGACACCTCGTATTTCTTGATCTTGTCTGATTGCTGTGGCTAGGACTTCCAGTACTATGTTGAGTAAAATGGTGAGAGTGAGTATCCTTGTCTTCTTCCTGATCTTAGGGGGAAAAGCTCTTAAGTTTTTCAGCATTGACTATGATGTTAACTATGAGTTTTTCATATATGCCTTTAGTATGTTTAGGTATGTGCCTTCTAACTCCACTTTGTTGAGAGTTTTTATCATGAAATACTTGTACTTTGTCAACTGTTTTTCTGCATCTATTAAGATAATCATACAATTTTTATCTTTCATTTTGTTAATGTGATGTATAATGTTGATTGATTTACAAATACTGAGCCATATTTGCATCTCTGGAATAAATCCCACCTGATTGTGATGAATGATCTTTTTAATGTTTTGTTCATATATAGTTTGTTAATATTCTGTTGAGGATCTTCACATCTATGTTTATCAGGGATACTAGCCTATAGTTTTATTTGTGTGTGTGTGATTTGGTTTTGGTATCAGGGTCATGCCGGCCTCAAAAAATGAATTTGGAAGCTTTCCTCCTCTTCTACTTTTTGTAATAGTTTGAGAGAATAGATGTTAACTTTGCTTTAAATGCCTGGTAGAATTCCCCTTTAAATCCATATGGTCACAGGCTTTTAATTTTGGGTAGTTTTTTAATTACTAATTTAATTTCATTACCTGTATTGGTCTGTTCAGAATTTCTGTTCTTCCTGCTTCAATTTTGGAAGACTGTATCTTTCTAAGAGTTTTTCCATTTCTAGGTTTTCCAATTTGTTGGCATATAATCTTTTGTAGTATTCTCTTATAATCCTTCACATTTATGTGGTGTCAGTTGTTGTTTCTCCTTTCTCATTTCTAATTTTATTGGGGTCCTTTCTCTTTTCTTGTTTCTAGATGTAGGACTATACCATTTTATACTTCCCACTTAGAACTGCTTTTTCTGTGTGTCGAAGATTTGGACCACTGTGTTTTCATTTTCATTTGTCTCTATTTTTTTAATTTCTTCTTTGATTACTACATTGATCCATTTATTGTTTAGTGTCATGTTGTTTAGTCTTCATGTGTTTGTGTTTCTTCCAGTGTTTTCCTTGTGATTTACTTCTAGTTTCATGCCTTTATGATCAGGAGAGATGCATGGTATGATTTCAACCCTCTTAAGTATACTGAGGCTTATTTAATAACCTAATTTGTAATCTGTTCTGGAAAACATTTCATGTACATTTAAAAGGAGTAGTCTGTTGATTTATGATGGAATGTTCTGAATATATCTATGTACATCTGGTCCAGTGTGCAATTCAAAGATGTTTCCTTAATAATTTTCTGCCTGCATGATCTCAATTGATTTAAGTGGTGTGTTAAAGTCCTCTACTATTCTTGTATGCCATCAATTTCTCTCTTTATGCCTATTAATACTTGCTTTATGTATTTAGATGCTCCAGTGTTGGGTGCATAGATATTTACAATTGTTATATCCTCTTGTTGAATTGATTTCTTTGTCATTATGTAATGCCCTTATTTGTCTCTTGTTACAGTCCTGTTAAAGTATATTTTGTCTAATAAAATTATTGGTACCCTCACTTCATTTTCACTTCCATTTGCATAGTGAAAGTTTTTTTTAATCCTTTCAGTCTATATGTGTGTTTAAGTCTTATGTAGGTTTCTTATAATTGTTGCATATAGTTGTCTGTTTTTTATCCATTCAGTCACCCTATGTCTTTTGATCAGAGCATATAGACCATTTAAAGTAATGATTGATAGGTATGTACTTAATGTGATTTTTTAAACAGTTTTGTTGTTTTTGTAGTTCTTCTTTATTCCTTTTTTCTTCTCTTGCTCTCTTTCTTTGTGATCAGTGACTTTCTATAGCGTTAGGTTTATCTTTGTTCTCTCTATTTTTTATGTGTCATCATAGGTTTTGGGTTTGTGATTACCATGGGTTTATATATAACATCCTAAATAAATAGCAGTCCATATGAATTTGATGGCCATGTATGTTCAAACACATTCTAAGGGGGCGCCTGGGTGCCTCAGTCAGTTGAACATTAGACTTGACCTCATGATCTCCTGGTTCATGGGTTTGAGCCCAGCATGGGGCTCTGTGCTGACCACTAGCTCAGAGCCTGGAGCCTGCTTCATATTCTGTATGTCCCTCTCTCTCTCTGACCCTCCCCTGCTTGCGCTGTCTCTCTCTGTCTCACAAAAATAAATTTTAAAAAAACATTAAGTAAGTGTAAAAAAAAAATTTTAAGCACATTCTTAAAAATAAAAAAAATTTCTCCTCTTTCTGCTCCATTCTTCACATTTTATGTACATATTGTCCTATTTTATATCTTTTACTCATAATTTTCTTACATTTAATTATGGTCATTTCTTTTGTATTTAAAGAAATTCTATTAAGATTTATTTTAAGGCTGTTTTAATGGCGATAAACTCCTTTAATTTTTGTTTGTCTGGGAAACTCTTCATTTCACTTTTAAATCTAAATGATAACATTCCTGGGTAGAGTATTCATGGTTGTAGGTTTTTTTCCTTTCAGAACTTTGAATAGATTATGCCACTCCCTTCTAGCCTGCAAATTTCTTGCTGAAAAGTCAGCAACTGATAGCCTTATAGGTTTTCCCTTGTTGGGAACTTTTTGTTTCTCTCTTGCTGGTTTTGAGATCTCTCTTTATCTTTAAACTTTCACATTTTAATTATGTGCCATAATGTAGACTTCCTTGGATTCATCTTGTTTGGAACTCTCTGTGCTTCTAGAAGTTTGGTATCTATTTCCATTGCTAGGTTAGGAAAGTTTTCAGTTATTTCTTCAAATAAGTTTTCTATACTGTTCTCTTTCTTCTTCTTTCTTCTTCTTTCTTCTTCTCCCCCTATAATACACGTGTTTGTTTGCTTGATGTAATCCAAGATCTCTTAATCTGTTCTCATTTTCTTATACTTCTCACTTTTTACTCTTCAGCTTGTATGCTTTCCATTACTATGAATTACAGATAATTGACACATTCGTCTAAATCCTCTAATCTGTTGATTCCCTCTAGTGTTTTCTTTAAATTTCAGTTATTGTATCCTTCAACTGATTTTTTAAAAACATTTTCCATATCTTTTATTAAAGTCTCAGAGTTCTTCTTCACCTCAGTGAGTATCCTTATGATTATTACTTTAAAAGCTTTATCAGACGTATTGCTAATCTTCGTTTCATAAAGTTCTTTTTCTGAGGTTTTCTTTCTTTTAGAGGATATTCTTCTGTCTCCTCATTTGGCTTGACTTTCTGCATTTGTTTCTGTGGGTTAGTTGGAACATCTACTTCTCCTAAACTTGAAGGAGTGGTCCTGTGAATTATGTGTCCTATGCCAACTGTGTGTGCTTGGTGACTTTGCTGCCTTCCTGGAGCTCTGGCTGTATTGCCTAGTTATTCTTTTAAGCTGCAGTTTTTTACAGCAAGAAAATAATACAGAAAAAATAAAATAGAAGGAGATAACAAAAAAGAGAGAAGGGAAAAGATAAGAAAAAAGATATAGGGGAAAGAGGGAAAAGGGAAAAATGAAGAAAAATGAAAATGAAACAAGGCACAACAAAATGGAAAAAATTAAGTTAAAAAAATTTTTCATTAGGGGCACCTGGGTGGCTCAGTCGGTTAAGCATCTGGCTTGAGCTCAGGTCAGGATCTCACAGTCTGTGGGTTTGAACCCCACATCAGGCTCTCTGCTGACAGCTCGAAGCCTGGAGCCTACTTCAGATTCTGTGTCTCCTTCTCTCTCTGCCCCTCCCCAGCTCACTCTCTGTCACTCTCAAAATAAAGACATAAAAAAATTAAATTAAATAGATTAATTTAATTAAAAAATTAAGAAAACAACAAAAAAAACCACATTAAAATGGCTTATTTTCTCTGTCCCCGTGTGGGCTTGCAGATAGTGGACCTGCTGAGGCCACAAGCTCCCTGTGAGGAACAGACCTGCCAGCTGCGGCATCAGGACCTGTCTGTTACAGCCTCTGACTCTTGCTCCAGTATGAATGTTTTAGATGGAGGAAATAAGAGCGTTCCCACAGCACCTCAGCCCCCCTACTGGCCAATATCTCTGATGAACATAGATGCAAAAATCCGCAAATATTAGCAAACTGCATACAACACATTAAAAAACATCATTCGCCATGATCAAGTAGGGTTTATTTGCAAGATGTAAGGGTGGTTCAATACTCAAACAAATCCATCAACAAGCTCTGTCACATCAACAAGAGAAAGGATAAAAACTGTACGGTCATTTCAATAGATGCAAGAAAAGCATTTGACAAAGTGCAACATCCATTTAAGATAAAAGCCCTCAACAAAGTAAGTGTGGAGGTGACATGCCTCAACATAATAGAGGCCATATCTGAAAACCCCACGGCTAAGATATTCAGCCAGGCTGGTATGGTCTTGCCTCACTGTGAGGCTGCAAGCCCAGTCACTGCTTGTAGTAACTGAGACCTTCCAGTGTAGGCTTTTAAGGTGGAGTGTAACAGAAACCATGGCATTTGCCGGTCCCTCTGACCTGAAGGAGTTCCCACAGCTCCTCTACCACTTGGCAGAATGCTAGTGTTGTCTCTTTGATATGCTAGTTACTCTTTTAAACCACTTTTTTTCTGTACCAAAGAGCTGAGGGATAGAGCCCTTTCCCTCCCTACTACCATTCCCAGCGTTGGGAGTGGGGGGTTCCCTTTGTTGGCTTTTGTTTTTTGGTTTTTTTGGAAGGGACCTTTGGCTGTGTCTCCATCTCTTGCTATTCTCTTGCCATTCTGTCTTTGGTTGTTCAATAGCTATTCAGTCAGTTCTTCAGGAGGAATTGTTCCATTAATAGCTATAATTTGGGGGGTTGCCTGGAGGAGGTGAATTCAGGGTCTTCCTATACCACCCTCTTGGACTGGAACCTAGAAGGCTTTGAAGGATCTGTGATGTGTGGAAATGGTAGAGAGTGAGGCAAGAATAAGGTATTCAGATCGGCAGGAATAACAGAAGACTTTGCTGCAACCAGGCATTCTGAGCTGCCAATTACCTTAGACTCTTTAAAACTGTCACAGCAATGCCTCCCCCATTGCAATGTTTGGGGAGTCACTGACATCTGAATGTTCAAGCTTCTAGTTCAGTTCGAGGCATATAGTAGGTATTCAATACATGGTGGCTACTGTGGGCAATTTTCTCCTAACAAGGCTAGGCAGTGCTCAGGGAGTAGTGAGCAGTCCACTTTAGTGAGATGAAGTGAACTGTAGGGCGATAGAAGGTAGAAATTGTTTGGAACAGATAACCAAGTCATTTAATACCTAAATAAAAGGTATAGACTATTCAGTTCACCCGGTGGAGCCAAAGATTTTGAGCAGGAGATTTATATTATCATATTTGTCAGTTAGGGGAACATGCTTGTCAACTTTGGTCTGCTTCTTGTTTTGTTTTTTTATTTTCCCCCATCATACTCCACTCCCACACGCATTTCCTTCTTCCACATTGATTATGGCTCTAATGTGGTTGCATTTTTTTGTAAGTCTATGTATCTGTGGAAAAAACATATAATTTTAAATAGAGATCTAGATAGATGCATATCCCTATTTAATGTGGATAAGTGATTCTTATGTAAATATAAAACAGATTTTACTTTTGTGCTATAGAGAATTTTTTCTTTCTTGATAGAGATGAATTCTTTGTATCACAGATGTTATTTTTTTTAATTCAATACTGTTTGTAATTCCTATTTATGTTGCTGCTAATGAACAGCTAGTTTTTTACTCTGACTGTAGGGTACTGCCTGCTTGCATCTTCCAAAATACAATGAATCATTTCCTTGGTGATTAACCACAGAAGTGCCTCCAACTCCCTGTTGTCATAAGTAGTGCTGTGATAAGTGTCCCTGTTTATGTCCCATATACTTGGGAGAGGGGTCAGGAGAGGGGGTCAAATGATCAATGCGTATTCAATTTCATCAATCTTCAGCAAAGCTGCGGCAGTTTAAATGTCCACCAGCAATGGAAACCTATGTCTCCACATTTTCACCAACACTCGATATTATCCAGTTTTATAATTGGTCCATTTGACAGATATCAGGCATCACACACAGACACACACACACACACATACACACACACACACATATTTCCTTTTTTATTTTTTTAAATGTTTATTTTTGAGAAAGAGTGAGACAGAGCACAAGTGAGGGAGGGGCACAGAGAGAGGGAGACAGAATCTGAAGCAAGCTCCAGGCTCTGAGCTGTCAGCATACAGCCCAATGTGGGCCTCGAACCCATGAACTGTGAGATCATGACCTGAGCCAAAGTCGGACACCTAACTAACTGAGCCACACGCGTGGCCCTACATCTCTTTTCTTAAGACAACATGTAGAATTCAAATACTCTTAAAACTGACCAAAATATAGACTTTGGACTTACAAAATTTTAAATAGATAGGTCTCTGATAGGTCTTATTATAACTGGATAAGAAAACTAAGGTTAAAGAGTTTTGAGTTGATTAACCCAATTGAAGCAAGGTGCTGAGTAAATTTAAATGTAAATTTAGCTATGTTTTTTGCTCTATTTAATGCAAAAAGATAATAAATCATGTCAAAACTTTCCCACCACATTTAAATTCCTATAATTTAATCTTTAAATTTTAAGTCTGAAAAAAGTATTGAACGTCAAGGGGACATCATTTCTGGTTTTTTTCTTTATTATAAGAGAGTATAAGTAGCTCACGAAATACATTGCTGCTACCCTTCACATAAATTTAAAATGACATTACCATTGGGACACCTGGGTGGCTCAGTTGGTGAAGTGTCCATTACTCGGTTTCAGCTCAGGTCATGATCTCTTGGTTTCATGAGTTTGAGCCCTGCATCAGGCTCTGCACTGTCAGCGTGGAGCCTGCTTGGGATTCTCTCTTTCCCTCTCTCTCTGCCCCTCCCTCACCCATGCTGTCTTTGTTTCTCTCAAAATAAATAAATAAATTTTTTTTAAAATGACATACCCATTGTATTTTTCCATTTCAGTTTCCCCTTCTACAAAAGGCCTATTCATATATTTTGCCCATTTTTAATTGGGTTTTCTTTTGTCTCCCTTGACTGATTGGAGTTCCTTGTAAATTCTAAAATAATGGTTATTTCTTGTCAGTTCTAGATGCTGCAAGTATTTTCTCCCTTTCATTTCTTAATTATGTCTATGGTGGCCTCACACAACCAAAATCTTGGCTTCTGCCATATGGTTTGTGCTTCTCATTTGGTTTAAATAATCTTTTCTCATACATATGGTGCAAAGATACTCCCTATTTTCTTTTAAGAAAAGAAGCCAAGCCTTAAAGGGCTGAGTCCCAGCTCCACAACACCCCTCCTCCCAACTTCTAGCTCTGTTTCCCCAGCAGAGACAACCTCATTGCCCCTTTTGCCATTTGGTTCTGCAATGACTGCTTGATTCTACAGATCTTAAATTCCTTCTGTTAGATAACACACAGCTTTATGGGAAGTGTAACAATTCAGCTCGTAGTTAAAATCTGAGGAAATGCTTTTATGATTTATTCTACCTGGCATTAGGTCTAATTTTAATAATTAAAATATTAATTATTAAGATAATAAAAAGAAAATTTCAAAGAATATCTCAGCATTAATAAGTATTAGCTAACAATTTCTAACCTAATTATTCCATTATCACTATTAATCATTAGGCATTATTTCTATATAAAAGTAATATGCATGGTATTTAGACTGTAGTTGGGGGTTTAAAAAGGAATTTAGGGGCTCCTGGGTGGTTCAGCAGGCTAAGCGCCCAACTCTTCATTTCACTCAGGTCACAATCTCACAGTTAAAAGTTTAGCCCTGCATCAGGCTCCATGCTGACAGCATGGAGTCTACTTGGGATTGTCTCACTCCCTCTCTGTGTGTCCCTCCCCTGCTGTGCTCTTTCTCTCAAAATAAAGAAATAACCTAAAAAATTTAAAAAGAAACTTAAAGGATTTTAAGCTTGAGGTCCTATACATTCTGTAACTTGAGCTCTTTAAAATCATACTTAGTGAGATTTATTCAACAAACATTTCTTGACCTCCCACTATGTACCAAAAATTATATTAATTGAGGAAATAAAAAAAGCAAATAAGACTGAATTTCTGTCTTCAACGTCTTTCTGAGCTGAGTAGATGAGGATAGAAATGTATATGTAAATTTTGCAAGGAACATACTGAGAACTCAAAGGATGAAGTGGTGAAATTTGCCAAGTGTCTAGCCCTGATTCAGGTACCATGGACAGATACAGGAACTTAGCCAATGAAGCCCTTATCTATAAAGCAGTTTTACCCTATAGAAAAGGTCAATTCTTTGCCCAAGTCACAAAGCCACTAAGAAGCAGAACTTAGCCTCATGCTGGACCCATGTCTATATCTTAGTCTGTTGAAGCTTCTGTAACAAAAGTACTATCAACTAGGTGGCTTAAGCAATAAGCAATAATTTCTCAGAATTCTTAAGGCTGAGAAATCCAAGATCAAGGCACCAGCTGATTTCATGTCTGATGAAGGTTTGCTTCCTGGTTCACAAACAGTTGCCATCTTGTTGTCTGCTCATATAGCAGAAAGAGCAAGAGAGCTTTGTGGGGTATCTTTTATAAAGACACTAATCCCATTCATGAGGGCTCCACTTCCATATCTGGATCACCTCCTAAAGGCCCCCACTTCCTAATACCCACACATTGGGGATTAGAAATGCAAAACATGACTTTGGGCTGGACACAGATACTGAGTTTCTAACATCTTGTAAGTAAAAAAGAGGCAGTATGGTTTGTCCCCAGCCTCAAATCTGAGAACTCAAGCCTAGCCCTCTCTTGAAAGGCTTAAAACAAACCTACTGAAGCATTATTTATAATAACCAAGATATGGAAGCAACCCAAGTGTCCACTGATGGATGAATGGATAAAGAAGTTACATATTCACAATGGAATACTACTAGGCCATAAAGAAAAGAATGAGATCTTGCTATTCATCACAACCTGGACTGATCTAGAGAGTATTATGCGAAGTGAAATAAGTCAAATAAAATGCTGGAAGGTGCAGAAAATGTCTGAACTGAGAAGGCACTTTGAGACTAGAAAATGAAGCAGGCAACTCCGTACAGTTTACATCATTTTATTCAGGGCACCTTACTGACAGGGAGGACTGGGCAGGTGATGATCCAGAGCTGTGCAGCTATTCTCCACAAAATCCGTATCTTAGTCCACGATTTTTATAGAGTAAAGGGATATGCAGGAGGACATTGTGATGAGGTCAAAGGGTCTGACTACACTTAAGTGATAACTGACACTAAACAGACCTTGTGGTGCCATCTGTGTATGGGAGGTGGGGGAGAGATGTTACCTCTTCTAGTTATCTAAACAAGTTTAGTGAAGACCAGAACAAGCCTCCCTGCATTCCAGTCATGGCATACTTTAACCTCCAAGGGGACGCATAGTTAGGATGGACGAAGTGGCAGGCCAAAAATGGAGTCAGTATTGTCAGCACTCTGACATGGAGAAAACATTGTGTGATTTCATTTATATGTGGATTTAAAAAGCAAAACATGAACAAGCAAAAAGCATAAACAGACCTGTAAATATTGAGAATAAATGGGTGGTTGCCAGAGAGGAGGGGGTGGTGGAGAGATAAGCAAAATGGGTGAAGGGAAGTGGGAGATACAGGCTTCTAGTTAATAGAAGGAGTAAGTCATAGGGATGAAAGGTACAGAATATGGAATATAGTCAGTGGTATTATAATCATGTTGTATGATGACAGGGTAGCTACACTTGTGATGAGCAGAGCATACTGTATGGACTTGTTCAGTCACTTTGTTATACACCTGAAACTAATGTAATGTTGTGTCGACTACTTCAGTTACAAAGAGCTGCCGCCCGACAGCTTCTCCCTACATGCTCACACACATGCGCACACCTCAAGCCAGACCCATCTACCCAACTTTTCTTCCTTTAATATTAAAAAACCCTCAAATCACCATTTAGGAAAAGCAGCTGCATTAAATTAAAAATCCAAACTACTTACTCTACATATAATTATGGAAACAAAAGTGAATTTAAGGGGAAAAACCCTTAAAAAAGTCAGAGAAACTTGAGAAGATATTTTATTCATAAATCAAGAATAAGATACTAAGAAAACCAATTACAAAGTAAGGATGAACTATTAAAGGCTAAAATGATTGCCTTGGTTAATAACAATCAAAAACTATAAGACAGGTGGTATCTCCCAAACACAGAGGAAGAAGATAAAGTTAGAGAAAATATGAGATTACAGCAAAGATATGTAAAAGACAAAATCAGATGGCTTATCATTTGAGTAATGGCCTTAAGAAAAATGAATGGAGAAAAAAAAAAGAAAAATGAATGGAGAAAATAGAGTGGAAGAATGTAGGGTAAATATATTACTGTAATATACAAAAATATAAAAATAATTGAAGACACTTTGCTGGCTATAGAGAAGACCCACAGAATGCCAAATTCCATAAATAATTTTTGTAAAGCCCACATGTATCTTCATGAATGTCAGACTGCCAAAGATAGAAGAAATCAATAAAAGAACAAGAATCACATTGTCATTATTGTCTTAAAACAAGGCTTTGTACTATGCCCAAATCTTGATCCTCTCTTTTTGATGAGCAGAAGAGATAATGCCATTGTAACATAAGAAAAGATGTAGTTTATTTTATAAGGATAAAAGCAAAAGAGTCTGTTTCCTGATATATTCTCTGTGATTCCTTTGGCCCCTGACTGGCCATTAAGCAAACCTAGTGTTAGGAAGTTTTCATAGGAGGGAGTTCAGCATATTTATAAGAACAACCTCCTGCTTTTATGTCCAGATGGTCTTTATAACTTTTGCCATTAATAAGTCCAATCAACACAATGTAATAGGAAACCATTATAACTTTAGACACATCTGGCCATGGACACACTCATGGCATATCGATCAGCCGTCTGGATGGAAGCTTCTGAGAAGTTGGTCTACATGGCTGAATCCTCATGACCACTCTCTCAGGTAGCAGAGCAGGGCATTGTGAGGGGACAAAATGACTTTGGAGCAATCAAGGATGAGAGAAAATAGAGGCATTTGCAGGCATGCAAGGACTTAGAAAATTTAGCTTTTTGCATCACACGGTCATTTGTTTAAGCCACTGTTATCTGGATTCACACATGAAACAGTGGGTCTAGGTTGAAGAAGGGTGTAGAGAGAAATTGTTGCTTTTCACCATCAATATCTATCATCAAACTTGATACCCCCCCCACACACACTATCTTATTTTGACTTTTGAAAATTTAAAATTAAGAGAGAAATCACCAGGTGTAACACCATTATTTTTAGCCGAATGGGCATATCACAATATCCTATATTCATAAAAGACTCAATTTGAAGTTCTTACTATAATTCTCCATTTGTTGCCTCACTGATTTTCTGATTAAAGGCATTTTAGCTTTTAAAGGAATTTTCTGTGGCTTCTGGACTGAAAGTAGACACTGGTTACCCAATTCCTTCCCTGGAACTGATTTTTCATGTTAAGAGTAAAACAGCCAGTACTGTTGTTTTGCTCAGTAATGTATTGTTTTCCTCTGTAACTTGCATAACTATAATAGATTCCCTCCTTCTGAATTTTCCAAATTACGTTTGATGGTGGAAGCAAGGTCTCTCTTTTATTTTAATGTCTGAGTCTCCATTGTACATATATTAAGGGACACCTGGGTTGCTTCCAGAATTTGGCTGTTGTAAATAATGATGCAACAAACATAGGGGTACATATATCTCTTTGAATTGCATCTTTGTTTTCTTTGGGTAAATCCTCAGTAATGGAGTTACTAGATCATACAGTAAGTCCATTTTTAATTTTTTGAGGAACCACCATAGTGTTTTCCACAGAAACGCGAGGGTTCCTTTTTCTCCACATCTTCGCCAATACTTGTTATGTCTTCTTGATTCTAGGCATTCTGACTGGTATGTGGTATCTCATTGTGGTTTTGATTTGCTTTTCCCTGATGGCGAGTGATGCTGAGCATCTTTTCATGCATCTGTTGGCCACTGTATATCAACTTTGGAAAAATGTCTCTTCAGATCCTCTGCTCATTTTAATTAGTTTTTTTGTGTGTTTGTTTTATTGGTATTAAGTTGTAGGAATTCTTTATAGATTTTGGATATTTGCCCCTTACCAGAATATCATTTACAAACATATTTTCTCCCATTCAGTAGGTTGCCTTTTTGTTTTGTTGATTGTTTCTTTCACTATACAAAATATTTTTACTTTGGTGTAGTTTTAATAGTTTATTTCTATTTTTGTTTCCCTTGCCTGAGAGGATATACTATAAATAAGTTGCTAAGACTGAAAGAGATTGCTGCCTATGTTTTCTTGTAGGAATTTTATGGCTTCAGGTATTACAAGTAAGTCTTTAATCCATTTTGAGTTTGTTTTCATGAATGGTGTAATAAAGTAGTCCAGTTTCATTCTTTTGCAGGTAGCTGTCCAGTTTTCTCAACACTATTGTTGAAGAGAGTGTCTTTTCTCTATTGCATGTTCTTTGTCATAGGTTAATTGAACATATAAACCTGGGTTTGTTTGGGGCCACTCTATTCTTTTCCATTGATCTTTGTATCTATTTTTGTCCGAGGACTCTACTGTTTTGATTACTACAGATTTATAGTATATCTTGAAATTTGGTATTGCGATTCTTTCAGCTTTTTCTTTCTCAAGATCGCTTTGGCTGTTCAGGGTATTTGTGGCTCCACACAAATTTTAGTAATATTGTTCTAATGAAATATTTTCCATTTCTATCTCTGAATGATGTTTCTGTAGCGAAGAATTATGGATTTTTGTATATTCACTTTATATTCAGTCATCTTAATAAATATCCCTTGATTTATATAGTTCTTTGTTAAAGTCTCTACAACTTCACAGAGAAATAGTATTAATTAGCAAAGAAAGCATTTATCTCTTCTTTTTCAAAAGTTATACCAATGATTTTATCTTATTGTAGTTTTTCTATCCTCCAGTGATATGATAAATTATAATGCTAATAGTATTTTCTTATTTTCATGAGACTCTTGAGTCTTATTAAATGTGTTTGACATCTTCTGATATAATTATATAATCTCCTTTTTTTCATGTTGACACATTTTAATTTTAGACCAATTCTACTTAGTAGTGTTATGTAGAATCTTTGCACTTATGAATGCATTTCATCTATAATTTGCTTTTCTAAACTATTTTCATCAGCTTTTCTATTAAACTGAAATGCTAACCTCATGACATTGTTGATATTTCATGCTTAGTCTGGAATGGCTTAAATCACATTGAAATTGGCTATGAAACCGTCTGATTCTGGCACCTTTTATTCATTTATTTATTTTTTGGTGTTTTTAATGTTTGTTTTTGATAGACTCTGAAGCAGGCTCTAGGCTCTGAGCTTGTCAGCATAGAGCCTGACACAGGGCTTGAACTCACTAATCGTGAGATCATGACCTGAACCAAAGGTGGACACTTAACCAGAAGAGCCACCCAGGTGGCTCCTGACATCTTTTATAATGAAAAATCTTTTTTCTCTTTTCCGTTTCTTTCATTATGATTGATCCATTCAAATTTTTAACTTATTTTTGGAATAAGTTATTCTAACTTATACTTTTTAGTAAATCATCATTTTTCTCCAGGTTTTCACATCTCTTGCCACAAAGTTTCAGGCACTATAGTGGTATTTTAATCCCATTATTTTTGTGCTTATTTCCTTATTTTCATATTTATAATCTTGTATGAATTTTTTTCTGTGCTATTTTTTCCCCTCTCAGTTTCCTTTTTTTAATTTTTTTTAAATTTATTTTTGAGAGAGAGAGCAAGTCTTCCCTGGGGGAAGGGGAAGAGAGAGGGAGACACAGAATCTGAAGCAGGCTCCAGGTTCGAGCTGACAGCACAGAGCCTGACGCAGGACTTGAACTCACAAACCATGAGATCATGACCTGAGCCAAAGTCGGATGCTTAATCGACTGAGCCATCCAAGCAACCCCCTTCAGGTTCTTGAAAATATTATCTATTTCATTTTTTAAGTTATTATACTTATTTTCAATTCTTCCTTTTCTATTCTTGTGAATTTCAGCTTTTATTTCTTTTTACTGTCTTTTGTAGTCTTAGAATTACTTTATTGTCATTTTTTATTTTTCTAGAATGGATACAAAATTTCTTTATTTTCATATTATTTTTTAATACTAAAGACTTTTCAAGCTACAATTTTTTCTCTAAACTACTTTAGCTGAGTTCCATTGCTTTGGGTGTATGATGTTCTTTCCACTGCTTTCTAAATATCTTGTTATTTCGGCTTTAATGTCTTCTTTCATTCAAGAATTATTTAAAGAACTTTCTTTAATTTTAAGTGACTTTTTGTTATTTATCCTTTTTTAATTTCTAAGGTCATCATGTAAGGATCAGAATATATAGTGTGCAGAACTCTCAATTTTATTTAAAAAATATTGTTAAGACCTTCTGTGTGGTTAAATGCAAATTTTATTATACAAAAAAATTTATGCTATATTGAATTAAACATCCTATGCCTATCTATTAATTTTTTCCTTTTTTTCATCCCTGTTTATTTTTGTCTAGCAGATCTATTTTATTCTGAAAAATATATATTAAAATCTCTCATATTACTGTGCCTTCATCATTTTATCCCTGCAAGTCTAATAGTGGTTACTTTATATATTTAGCTGCTTTGTCATTTAATGTATACAACTCATTGGTGTCAAATCATTTTCAAAAACTGTACTTGTTCTGATATTAATATAAGTCCTCTTGGGTGGGGAGCATATTAAGTCTGAGAAGTTTGATGAAACTATGGCATATTATTAACACACAAACTATAAGAGTTTTCATTTTCCCAGAAGATTCATTCAAATTCTTTAGAGTAAGTCTCATTTTTGACCTGGACATATATTTCTTTATCATTTATACTTCAAGAGTTTGGGAATTGTGTTATAGGAAGACATCTTTATAGGTAAGTTGTTCACTTGTATACCTCATTTTTCATTTCCAATCTGTTAAACCTATTAAACCCAAACCAGAATCAGTATGAAGTTCTGAAGGGCAGAGAGGAAGGGAGAGGAGAAGGAAGAAAATCAGTTGGAGGCCATTGGTTTGCTTAGGAAAGTTCAAGATCTATTGTATTTTTATATTCTTATGGGCACAAGATTGACAGAAGACAAACAGGGGAAGATGGAAGATTTGAATGAAGAGCCAGAAAAATAATTTTTCTCCATAGGACCCTCATTAGAAGACTTCCATAGACATTATTAGTTATCCCAACTCTTTTTTCTGACAACATATCTGTTCCTAGTGCAATATTAAAGCAATCAACAATGAAACATAAAGGCATATTGATTTCTATCAAGTTCTAATAATGGAAAGATGGAGTTGTCTTATAGTTCTATTATTGGCTGTGGTTCCTATTCAGAAATAGGACATAGGGGTTGAAAGCATGAGTTTGGACATAGACTTTCTTGACTCAAATCCCATTCTCATCATTTAGCAATTGTATAAACCTGAGCAAGTTGCTTAACCTTTCTAAACTCCATTCCTCAATTTATAGAGAAAGTCTATAATCATTCTTCTCAGGGTTTTCATGAGTAGTAAATGATATAATGTGCTGTGTGTAATATAGCACCTGCCACCCAGAAACCTCTTCATAAATAGTAGCTGTAATTGCTGCTGTTATTAATATTGCTACATAACATCATCATGCTCTTGTTTTCTCAGCTTAAAATAAGTGGGTAGGAGTTAATTTAATTGCCATCTCCTTGGAAATGTGTGCGTGTAGATTTACTCTGTCAGCCTTCCTGGCTTAGGTTTATTTAAATCTATTTTAATTGTTAAGATTGTATAGTTCTCGTTGTCTGACCTGGTATTAGTTTCATCCTACTACCAGTTCCCTGCAGTGCCCCATGCTTAGCACTTACTAATTAACCCACCAGGCACTGAGAACACCACTCCTAGAGCTCTACTCCTCAGCAGAAATAGTGTGCTACACCTTTGCGAAGAGCTTAGATTGAGCTCTGACTCTTGAGGGAGAAGAAAGTGCTGGGGGACCCACTGTTTTAGAATTAAAAGTGAACTCTGAACTTTTACAAACCCCACACCAAGCACATTAAAAAGATGATGGCCTTCCCTAAGAAGGTGAAAAATTAGATTTAATTATTTATTAGAGATGAACGTGAAATATTGTAAATATAATAGTGAGCACTTAACTGAAGTTTGTGAACAGAGAAAAGGAGATTCAAGTAAGTTTAAGAAAAGTTCTAGCAAAACTTACAAGGATATGAACTTTCTATTGTACTCATGCTATTTGTATTAACATGTCAATTACTATTTTCTTTTTTAAAATGCTCATATGCATGTGAATAGTATAAATATGAAGACTGACCCAAAAAAATGCATATCTAATCCATTTATTGTAGTGCACAACAGTCATCAGTCTTGTCTATACCTGGCAGAGCCCAGGGCAGATGCTTCCATCACCTGGTAAGACCAGCACCTTGTAGGAGTCCATGTAATCAAATAAAATGAAAATTGACTTTGGCATCATGATTGGTTCTGAAATATGATTCTATGACTTATTATCTTGGTGACTTTGGGCATGTTTATACTTCTTCTCTATAAAACATCCAGAGTTACTTCATCTATAAAATATTCTAATCACTGCAGTGATTGGAAATAATGATTAGAAATGGCCTGGAATATTTAAGGTACTTACATAGTAGCCACTAGACCCAAAGAGTAGCATCACGTCAATACTGATGTGAAGTACATTTACATTCTTGTTTACATGTATGTATTGTAAAGAATTAACCTAGCTCGAAGAGGTCTGGAAAAATGTCCTATCTAACAAAAATGTCTTTGTTAACCTGGGGACTTTGGTAGACAAAGAAGTCCGACAGTGTGACTTAGAATAAGGACTTTTGTTCACACAGTTATTAGCTCAGAAGATTGGCCATATGGACAGCCAGCCAGGTCTATGTGATCAGTAAAACCTCAGGACACCACAGTTGGGATGAACTTCCCTGGTTAGCAACACACACATTGTTTGCCAGGATAGTTAAAGCTATCTGAGAATTCAGAAGAGAGCAAGTGGAAGCCCATATTTTGAACTTTCCTGGACGCTCTTCTATGTGTCTCTTCCCTTGGCTGATTTTAATGTTTCCTTTTGCTGTAATAAACTTGTAGCTGAGAGTATAACAGATTTCAGTGAGTCCTTCTAGTGAATTATGGAAACACATTGTCCTTGTAGTGAACTATGGAAACACATCATCCTTCTGGTGAAGTATAGAAACACATAGTTCTTCTAGTGAATTATGGAAACACAGAGAGGTCTTGGGCACAGCTGAACTTGCACCTGGTGTGAGAAGCGAGGGTGATTTTGTGTGATGTTTCCTAACTTTGCAAGTTGCTTTGCAAATTTTCTATAAATATAAAATTATTCCAAGTAAAAGTTTATTTAAATATAAAACAAAGAAAAAAAACCCCAGCATCACAGAACCTGCTCTAGCTAGATAAAGCAGAGAAGATAATACCTACATCACCTTCATATAGGATATGACTTGAAGGATTCTGAAAGCTAAGGAACAAAGCCTCAGACCACCTCATGAAATTTCACTGCACCCACAGCCAGTTCTGTCACCGGGGCTGCTTCTGCCTCAGAAACTTAACCTTGCATAAAGTTGCAGGAAATCACCACCCTTGCTGTTTCTATCACCTGTACCAGCAAATAAATCGTTTAATTAATTAATTAGTAAATAAACGAAAAAAATAGGAGTCCCACTTTACAGCATCCCAATCAGATATAAACAAGTGGGTTGCAAAGGAAGTTTAGGAATTGAGTTCTGACATCTCCCTTCGGGGAAGGATGACTGCTTTTGTGAGAAAAGAAAAGATGTATAACTAAGTTGACGACAGACTAAAAATACCAAAGAGAAAAAAAGAGACTGTGACTCTAACTTATTCCTTCATGGCTAGAAAGATATTAATTCCGTGGAGAGGTCCAATCAGCAAATATAAAAGTCATAATAAACACTATTTATTAGTTTGGCATCTATTATGTACCAGACACTGTGTATACACCAACTCTAAACTTCCTAACAGCCCTGGATGGCAAGTATTATTATCCTCAAGTTATAAAAGACAAAACTGAAGTCAGAGAAGTTAAACATGACCCATATCACACAGGAGCCGCTCTGACTGACTCCTTGCTCTCTCCATGCTGTTGGTTTTAGAATGCCCCAGAATGCCTGGAGCGAAGAAAACATTTCTACATGAATGATGTAGTAAAGTATATTTAAAGTTTAACCATATTGTTTTCCTTGAAGAATGGTTTTCAATCTGAAATCCCAGTCAGTGCCGTGTTCCAGGCACTGTTGTCATAGAAATGTCTAACGCCAGGTAAATGCTAGTGAACAAGGGGTCAAGCAAAGTATCCACTCAGAGGTGGGCACAGAGTGGGGAATGTACGACAGGTGACTTCAGACATGGAGGATCAAGAGGGTCTGTGTGGCTTCAGAAACACTGTAGAGGTTCACCTTCCTGAGGATGGGATGGTTGAATCAGACCAACGGTCCGTTATTAGCATCTCCTCTGGTGGAAGCTGCCAGAGGACCTGATGATGATATGCAGTAAAAAAAAAAAAAAAAAAAAAAAATGCTGCTCATTTTTTAAACTTCCAATAAGTTTTTCATGAGGACGTTGTATACTTTTTGCCTTGGGAATTTCCATTAGGTTTTCTGCCAGAGATTTAAAGGACCTACTTCTGTGTTCTAGCTGAAATGTTATTTGGGGGAAGGTTATAAATTGCCAGTAGAAAATTCACATATAGGAGAATAGGAAGGTGGCAGGGTAATTTCTTTGTCTGACTTGCCACATTTAAATTTCTCTTTCTAATCATCCTTGAAGATTTCAGTGATGTGGACTTGTTTTTGCATAATGTGTGTGGCATAAATGCTTCAGTACCCACGAACAATGCTTTCTTTAGTATCCAAATGAAAGCATACCAGAGTGATAGATTTAAAATGCAAATTAGGTCATGTGACTCCTCTGTTTAAATCCCTTCAATGGCTTTCCTTTTAGAATAAAATTCAAACTCTTTACCACAATGGAAAAGAAAAAATGGCATTTGCCTTTATTGTTCTTTTGACCTTGGTCTTAGAAGTCTGAATGAATTTATCTACACAGCTCTATAGTAGTCTAGCTCATTACAGAGAGCCAGGAGATACAGGGCAATTTAGTTAAATAATAATCATTAAGTATCTATCATATGTTAAGTTTGCAGTAGATGATGGAGATATAAATTTATATAAAACATGGACAGTCCTGCATTCTGGTGGGGTCACACATGTGTAATTTGGCTCTCTTTCCTTCCCTATCTCCTTCTCTGCGCCTCATCATGCTTCCTCTGATCACCCCCCGAATAATCCTTGTCTCAAGGTCTAGGATATTAATCTATGTATTTTAGAAAAGTTAGGAGGAAAGAATTATAATCCTCATTTCATGTTCCAGAAAATGAATTATTTCCCTTTTTTACACTGTAAAGTTATAAATTATAAGAATCCCAAATTGTAGAGTTTGGGACAGAAAACTAGAGTAGAACAGCCAGACCATAACTCTGGTCATCCATCAGCACGATGTGGTCTTTGGGTAAAATTGTCTTCCTTTCTCGCAGTGGAGCCTTCTTCCCCACTTCTGAGACAAGGGAACTGCAGCTCCAGGAAACACATGACCGTCCTTTTGTCCTTGGCTTCTTGTGAGTGTCAGAGCAGATTATTCCCTCATCTATGTGGGATTCCAGAACCCTCTTGGCTCCCATTCTCTTTGCTTATCATGTCATTGGAGCAAAAACAGATTTTATACATTGATCAAAGCTTTGCACTGGGATCCATGAAGGACTCAGGGTCTCAAGTGTCTGATCACTTACTAGCTATAAGTAACGGGTGTCCTTGAATGGTTTTAAGCGGGGGTATGGCACCTGAATTTTATTTTACAAAGATCGCTCTGGAAGCCAGACTGGAACATGGAATGAAGGAGGTAAGAATCGGGATGAACAGCAAGCAGGCCACATGTAATAAATCAGGTTAGAAATTAGGAAGGCCTGAATTCAGGTAACGAAGCTGGAGACCAGGAGAGAGAGTAGAGCAACATCACAGTACAGGATGCTTGGAGCGGTGGCAGCAAATACAGATGCCTCTAGGTACCACAGACATTTGGTTAAGTCAAGCTTTTGTTTTGCATTTGGGACTGAGTTCTACAAATAAGAAAACTATTTCAACACACAGGAGTCTGTAACTACTTCAAATGGTCTTGGGCTATGAATGACTTTTGAAGAATCCAGAACTACTGAATATATCGATGGTATTGTGCGTGTGCACTTGTGTGGAGAGACAGTTATTAGTTTTATAAGTAGCTAAATAGTTTCCAGAGCCAAACAAGAAAGTTTTAGCCTAAGAAAGGCAAAGAGAAAGACTTCATGCCGTTCCCTCTCAGAGAAGTTTGTGAGAGACTGTTACAAAGCTCTTTGTAAGCTCGTTGAGAATGAGGCACACCTGAGCCCTCAACAGGCAGGTTACTGTGAAGAGTCTAGGTCAATGAAGAAAACAAGGCCTGGAGATGAAGGCAAGCAAAGTATTCAGCAGTAACTGATGGGTGGAGTTCTAGAGGAGAGCAGCATAAAGCTTTCTCAGGTTTGTGTTGATGGCTTCTGTCAGAGCTGACTGGGAAAATTAACCCAGACCCCAGACTTTATAGATGGGTTATTACCAAATGGGGAGGTAAACAGAAGATAAAAGCATTAGTGGCTCAGATGTCAAAAATGACCAGGGAGTAATTTTTCAGGGCTACACTAGTCCCCACAGTGCTTTATGAAATTTACAAAGCCTCCCTGCTTCATCCAAGGGGGCGCCATCTTGAGGTAGGGCCCACAGCTTGATGGATTCTAAACCTCAGCCAGCTTCCCTTGTAAGTGCCCCACCTGAACAACTGTACAAAACAGCCCCACCTCTCACATACACAGACATCCGAGACAGCATGTCAGCAGCCCTCCTGCAGCATCCTTGCAACCTTCCCTAGCCATCCCATCACCACACGCCAGCTGTCCCCAGTCCTTTCCCCTCCCCCACCGTTCCACGCTCTCAAAGCCACCTAGGTATCCCCCACACCCTTCCCATTTTCTGGAAAAAAAAAAAGTTTATTCACTCATCTTTCCCTCTCTCTGACATGCTTCTTAGAAAGGCTTAAGACGTCTTCCCAGCCTCACCCTTTCTCAGCACCGTCCCTGTTACACTGCTCTCTGTTGTCCAGGTCGTCCTTCGTTGAGGCTTCCCCATCTCCCCGGGGCTTCCCTTCCCTTTTCTCAGTCTATCATCTTCGTCCCTTACATCTCCACTCTCTCTCTCTCTTGCCCTCACGAGGTTCACTTTCTTGCTTCCTCGGGCCTTCTGGCTGATATCTGTTGCTTTCTCTGTAGAATCAGGAGCTTAAAGTCAGACAAGTCTGGAGGCAAAGTTACATCACTGTGAATGTCACCATTCTACAGTTATCTGACTCTGCCTCACGGTGTTCTGCAAAAACTCTAGGATTTGCTGCTTTGTCTGATTCCTCCCAGATGGTTCTGGGACCTGAAGAGAGCCCCTGAAGTGTGTCGCGTCAAGGCCCCTCTGCTGCCTGTTGAAAGCTGCCATTTTCTTCCTCAGCTGTCCCAGCTTAGCCCCGAGTTGTTTTCTACCATTGCTGGGACCCCCAGAGCAGGATCTGCATTATGTACCCATCATTGCTCCTATCTAGGGTAAGCTGACAAAGACTAAATGTCACAGGCACTGATGTCTTCCCAGAGGATGCCATCTGCCATCGATGCCAACACTCAGGCTGCAAACACCTTAGACTTCCAACATCTCCTCATCCTTTTCATTATATTCCCAGAGGGCCCTCAGGAATTAAATTGGTCATCTCTTGTTATTTACTAAAGTTATTAGAATGCAAGCTGCCAACATTTTGGTAAATTGTCAAATTAATTTTACTTAATATGAAATAATAGTGAATATTTATTATTCTAATATCTGGATCAGATGTGTGTAAAGAGTAAATGGAATTTCATTCCACTGACAATTATAAAGATGTCTGTCGATGAATTTTCATTCATTTAATAAATGTTAGAGAGTTCTAGGTGAGAGGTACTTTGATATCACTTGACACAATAATGAATTTCCATCTGTAATTTTTATTTTTACCTTGTTTTTATAAGATTCAATTTCCAGCTGCTATTTATGAGAGTTATCTGTGATCTTAATTCTAAATCAGAATTCACCTATAAAAAGATGCCATGAAGGACAGACTATATCCTCTGTGGAATTTCCCATAAGATCCCTACTATCTGTTAGGGGTTGAATTTGTGTCACCCACAAAACATATGTTGAATTCCTAACCCCGGTACTTCAGAACGTGGCCTTATTTAGGAACGGAGCTGCAGTAGGTGTAATTCGTTAAGGTGAAGTCATACTCAAGTAGGGTAGGGCGGGTGCTTAATCCAGTAGGACTGGTGTCCTTTTTTTTTTTAAGTTTTATTTATTTATTTTGAGAGACAGAGCCAGCATAAGTGGGGGAGGAGCAGAGAGAGAAAGAGAGAAAGAGAGAGAGAGAGAGAGAGAAAGAGAGAGAGAGAGAGAGAGAGAGAGAGAGAATCCCAAGTAGTCCCCGTGCCATCAGGGCAAAGCCTGACACAGGGCTTGAACTCACAAAACTGTGAGATCACGACCCAAGCCAAAACCAAGAGTCAGACACTTAACTGCCTGAGCCACCCAAGGGGCCCCACTAGTGTCCTTGAAACAACAGAGAAATTTGGACACGGACACAGAAGGAAGAGGGCCATGTGAACACTGAATCAGAACTGGAGCTTTGCTGTCACAAGACGAGGTCTGCCTGGGGCTACCAGAAGCTGGAAGAGGCAAGAATGGATTTTTCTCTAGAAGTTTTGGAGCAAGCATGGTCTTCCTGACACCTTTATTTCAGACTTCTAGCCTCTAGAACTGAAAGAGAATACATTTCTCTCATTTTAAGTCACCCAGTTTGGGGAACTTCATTACAACAGCACTAGCAACCTAATGTATCATCAGAGAAATAGTTCACTTAGTCAACACCCACTCGTTAGGTCTCTCCAGGCTGAGTGCTCGGACTATAGAGATGAATGGCATGATCCCCACTTTCGAGGGACTCACAGTGCCAGGGGAGCTGGGTCAGGGGCAGTCTCCCCAACCACCAGCACTGACCAAGGGGATACAAGGCATAAGATAGGGGTAAGTACCAAACAGGATCGTAAACATGTGAACTATGGCTCAGGTGATTGAAGACTTCCCCAGAAAGGGGCTCCAAGACTAGATCTGAGGAACAAGTAGGTATTCTTTAGAAATAAAAGGAACAAACTTTTCAAATAGAAGGCATAGCATTAGGAAAGGATACCATCATCATATTTTCTTGCCATGCCAGTTGAATTGTTGTCTATACTCAAATCCACAGAAGTCACCTTCTATCTATCATATACCCTTTGCTTTTTGATATTACAAGCAGTTACCCTAAGGTGTCCATTTGTTTATTCAAAACCGATTACTATGTTGTCAAACAGAGTTTTACTGAGTCATCTGTAAAATACCTTTAAAAATACTATTTTAAAAATGTAGGGGTGCCTGGATCACTCAGTAGGTTAAGCATCTGACTCTTGATTTTGGCTTATGTCATGACCTCATCAGTTCATGAGACTGAGCCTCACATTGAGCTCCAGGCTGACAGCGCAGAGCCTGCTTGGATTCTCTGTTTCCCTCTTTCTGCCCCTCCTCCACTTGGATGCACTTGTGTATTCTCTCTCTCCCTCTCTCTCTCTCTCTCTCTCTCTCTCTCTCTCTCTCTCTCTCTCTCTCCCCCTCCCTTCCTCTCTCTGTCTCCTCAAAATAAATAAATAAACTTTAAAATAACAAAACATAGGTGTTACTCAGGTGTCGTGAAGCCAATAGATCAGGACACAATTAGTGAATACACACGTAGTTTCTTACATTTCCTAAGAAGAGGGGGCACCCCTCACTGCAGGGGCCACGTGGGGAATCATCAGTGTTGGTCAAGAGGCTGAGCGAGCAGGAGAAAAACACAAGCAAGAACCTTAGTTGTGGTTTCCATGGGAAGAGACAGGCAAGGCCAGGTAAGCTGGTTTGGGGTTGGCTAGTTTGGATAATGTCAGAGGGCTCTGTGGTGTGCTGGCTGTCCCTGGCCATCTGGCATCTGGCTGTGGGGAGATTAGAGCAGCAGGATCCGGGTCCAGAGAGAGATCCAGAGAGAGGAGACGAGGTGCAGGGAGGCTCTGGATGAGTGTGCATGCTCCTGGGTTTACTGAGTTTACTGTCTGTACAGAACTGGCTAGCCCTGAAAGGGCTAAACTCCCCAGGGTCAACAAGTCCTCAAAATGTCAAAGCATCAGAAATACAGAAAATAAAAAGGCATGCTTAATACAAATACCTTTTTTTATAACTGAGTCCAATTTAGATAAGGTACAATTCTACTTCCACTTGAAAGAAATTATTTTAGCATTAAATGTGTTCTAGAAATAATGGGGTCCCAAAGAGAGACGAGTGCCAGCTAGCAGTTCCACTGCTAGGACACATTGGGACTTCGAGTGCTAATTGGACTAGAAGACGACCCTCATGTTTTCTTTCGTGTAAAAGGCAAGTCAAAGTGAGGAGCTAACAAGTCACTTGGACTAAATGAGTTCATTTATGTCGTGTCAATCCAGCAGATTGATTCATTTGCTTTTCATGCAGAGCTCCAAGAGAAGTATGCCAATTATTTCCACAAATAGAAAGGAACAATCCAGCTATCTGAGAAGTGACTTTAGAATGCTATTCCTTCAAGGAATAAGACCTTTTTTCTTTCTTTCCTTTATACCACTCCTTTTTCCTTACTTCCTTAGAGGAAAAAAAAAGTATCCTGAAAGTTAAAAAGGCAAAACTCTAACATAAGTTCAAATTCTTCCTGGGTGTTTGCGACCATTGACATTGTGAAGGATATTGATCCTTAATCTTTGGCTACTTTTGATTTGCCAAGCACCATGGTAAGAGCTTCGTAAATAGGACCTCACTTTTTCCCTTTAATATCTTTTTGAGATAGGTATTCTCGCTCTTCTGTGTTGGAAATTTTTAAAAACCTTAGGTTTAAAGATATCAAGTAACTTACCCACAGGGACCCAGTTAGAAGAAAGCATGTGATAGAACTCGAAACCAAGTCCATCTGACATCATATCCCAGGTTTCTCACAGCTGTGCTGGCTTCTTAAACATAACGTTCATAGAAACCACTCAAAGATCTTGAAATGCAGATTCTGATTCAGCATGCTTCAGTGGGAACCTGTGATTCTGCATTTCCATCAGGCTCCAGCTGATTTCCAGGCATGAAACTCATTTTTTAAAATGCATATACTTTACATTTTAGGAGTTTCTCAGTTAACAGAATAATTCCCCAAAAAAGTATAGAGTCCCATATATACCCTCTCCCACAACACATGATTTCCCCCTTATGATTAATATCTTGTATTCATGTGGTACGTTTGTTACAATCAAGGAGCCAATATTGATTATCATTAAAAGTCAACAGCTTACATTAGAGTTAGTTTTTGTGTTGGACTTCCTATGTATGGATGACGATACCACCACCTTCAGACAGATCCCCACAGTCCTCCCCAGATTTTTCTGTCTCCCCAGCATCTGCCATTTATCATCATGTAAGCTCTGTTGTTTTTCTTATGAGAAAACTTTTTTGGGGGGTCCTCATGTCTCTATCAAAAGGGAGAGAATGAAATACAGCCCAGGCACAGCTTCATGTTTCCAGAAAAGTGGATGACAGCAGTTTCACACGTTTGTTGGCTGCCTAGTCCCATTCCTTTTTTTTTTTTTTTTTTTTTAGTTTGAGATGCTTCATATAGAACTCCTTTCTCCTGAAGCTTTGTCCTTTATGTGTCCTGCCAGGTGGGACAGTTGCCATAAAGGAGCACAGGACACTTCAGGATTTTAGGAAACCTAGCATTTTCCAAAGGCACCCAATTCTAGCTCCTCCTCTCACCCCCTTTCAGCGCTGCTCCTGTCCTTGCTAAAAATAGCACCACAGTGTCCAGTTCTCCTGAGCAGTATGGTTTTGCTTCCATGCTTTTCTGGGGCTGGCCTGGCTCTCTGGTATGAAATACAGTAAACTTCATTAAATTTGAATTGTGTGTATTCACTGGATTCATTTAGTATGTCTGTTGGGACTGACTAAAAATACCAAAGACACACACACAGACTCAGTTATTTTTATGTGAAAGTCAAATTTGACTGACTGTTGTTGTGCTATATGTTTGGGTTTTTTCTTTTTGTTGTTGTTGTTTTTTAATAGTTTATTGTCAAACTGGTTTCCATATAATACCCAGTGCTCTTCCCCACAAGTGCCCTCCTCCAGGGTTTTTTCTTTTAAACTACACCTGGCAACCCTACCTCTACGATATCTTCCCACCTGCTCAGCTGTCCCCCCTGAGACCAAGTGTTTCACCTTTTGCTGGGACTTGCTCAGTGTTCCTCTCCAAATGGTCCCACTCTCTTGAGTTACTGTCCCTATTTTCACTCTAATTCCGTAGTTGACAAATGAAATGTCCTGTCCACTTTTTCTGATAAAACAGTAATCAAAGACTTCTACTAATTTTACCCCTGTCTTTCTTGTGCCATCAAAATACACATCCAGGCAATCCTTAAACAGAAACAACTTAATGAAGGAATGTTCTTATCGTTAGTTTTAGAATGATGTGGTGACAGAAGCACCAGCATCTCCTGGGGCACAACCTCACCTTGTAACAGCTATACTTAGAAATCTTTCTACAACTTTATTTTGCTACTTTTATTTGCTTCAACTTACCTCACTCTTTTTATATTTTATCATTTTAGATAGTAGGCTCTATGCGCAATGTGGAGCCTGATGTGGGCTCAATCCCATGACCCTGGGATCATGAATAAACCAGAATCAAGAGTTGGTCACTCAACCAACTGAGCCACCCACATGTCCCCACTCTTTTGATTTGATCCAATCTGGAATCACCCTTTTTTTGGTCCTTCCTTTAATTTATTAGAAACAAAACACTATGGGGGCGTGCCTGGGTGGCTCAGTCAGTGAAGCATCTGACTTGGGCTCAGGTCATGATCTCACTGTTCTTGAGTTTAGGTCCCACATCAGGCTCAGTGCTGACAGTTGCTTTGGATACTGTGTCTCCCTCTCTTCCCTTCCCCCATTCACACTCTGTCTGTCTCTCTCTCAAAAATAAAAACTTTTAAAAAAGAAACAAGACACTATGTGATTACAAACCTGCCATCTTTTCTACATTAGAATTTTTTTACATTTTTCAAACTAAAATAATAAAATATGAAATATTTGCTCAGCCTCAGGCTTGATGAGGCCATCACAGTCCAACCTCTGGTCCCTTTCTGAGTGTAATAGGAATAGGCCTGTGGACCTCTAGAAGGTTTGGAAATTTGTTTTTATGTCATGGAAGTTGACACATGAAGAGATGATTTTTGTAACTGTTTTCCCCAGAGGTTGCTTAGGTTTCACCTGGCTTTTCTGGCTTCCCTACATACCTTCCCATCCCCTGACAATAATGGCTCTCAGACCTTTTCAGCTAAAAGCATGTACTGGTCTCTTCTATCATCACGTTGTTCTTAAACTAAAAGGAAAAAGCCAAAAGAGACCGGCGGTCATATTGAGAACTAAATAGTTCAAAACCTGTAACCTAGATTAGTTTCACAGCTACGAGGGTTGGGAATTAGGGGGGCAGATGAAGAACTGTGAAAGCAAATATCGGACCACAAAATTCTAAATGTACAAGCTTTATCAGCTGTGTGTCCAACTCCCCAACAGAACTGGGTTTTGACTGCACAGGAAGTGAGTCTATTTATCGTGAATGTTTTGTATAATAGCTGCGTACTGTCACATTAATCATCCACGGTGTTTGCTACACCCATTTTCCAAACTCAATCCCACCCTCAAAGGCAGAAGGTAAACTGCCTTTGAAAGTCCTAAAGAACTTGCCAAAGTATATTTATGTTTTTAATCTCAGTTAGCCCTGTATCCTGGACTAAGTGACTTGACACAACACGATCCCGATCCTAATGCATTAAGTTTGTAAAAATGTGCTTAACCAACTTTGGGGTTCTTGGGTAGCCACTGCAGTGAGGTGAGTATCACCTGTCAGAGGATTCTTTGTTTCTAAATTAATTTAATCATCTGTCATCTCTGCTTCTGTAATCGTTATGCCCTTTCAATGTCTTTCTAACGTTTATATCATTCTAAAGAAGTAATGAAATGTATAGAGCTTTACCATTCTTCTGGCAAGGATTTAAATAAATTTGTGAAGAAAGTCAAGCCAGATAGAGAGATTCCAAGGTAGTTCCTTTAGGGGTTTTGACTTAGCAGGTAATAAAATGGCACTTCTCTTTATTATGACTTTAGGTCACATTGAGGCAGTTTCATTTTTACCTCAAAAGTTGATGAATGCCCCCTGACACACTAGTTTGTGTATGTAAAACACACACACAACAGTATGTAGTGCTATTTTCTTTATAAAAACATATTCTTTTTCTGGAAATCAAATATGTCCAAAACAATTAAAGATAGAGATTTTAACATTATGAAATTGAATATTATGAACGTGAATTAAAGCCAACTGACATTTATGTGAGTCCCATTAGCATAAGAGCAGGAAAAATACTTTAAGAATCTTAAAATAGCACAACGATGCATAAGAGCTAAGGTTCTGACGTGGGATGGATTTTTCATTTAAAGGCCTTACTTACGCACGGCCTATTTATATGTCCTCTGTGGTGCTAGAGCTCAGTGAGTTTGGAATAGATTTGCCCCAAATTATGGAATTGTATAATGTTACAGCAAGACTAACTGTAAAAGCAGTACAGTCTCAAAGTCTCTTGTGGCAGATGAGGAAGTTGAAAAGCCCACTGAGTCCGTAACTTGTCCAGAGTCGCAACTTAGGACAGATGGCTTAGAGGCCCATCGCCAGACCCCTAGGCCTTTAGCAGTTAGGCAGTATGTGCACTAGTGTGCTCTGGTCCACGCAGTGCCTGCCCCAGCTTTCTTCTTGTTTGGATTCCTGGGCCATAGATGATAGGAAGGCTGTTTCCCAAGCTCCTTTACAGCCAGAATTCTGCATGTGACCTGGTGAGAGGAAAGAATTAACAGCTGGCCTGTAAATCTTCCTCCAGCCTCAGAGATACTTGAGTATGGGTAGACCTTCAGGTAAATGTCTTGAAATACCCACTGTGGTCCATTGAGGGAGCCCAAACCGTTCCTAAGTATGTTGCACTTAGTTGTGAAGATTGTTTGCTCTAGAATTTATACTTTATGGACATGGACTGTAGCTGCAATAGAGTGGGAGCTCAGCACATGACCTTTGGGGCGCTAGGTGATTAGCAAAGTGTTTAGGTTCAGGGATTCTGAATTCTGTGGCTTCCCTAATATTGAGTCTTTACTACATCCCAAGTACCATGCTAGGCTCTGGTAATTCAACAAAGAACAAGACATGGCGGCGGCGGCGGCGTTGTTAATTTTTTTTAACATTTTATTTATTTTTGAGACAGAGACTGAGCATGAATGGGGGAGGGGCAGAGAGAGAGAGACACAGAATCTGAAGCAGGCTCCAGGCTCTGAGCTGTCAGCACAGAGCCCAACGTGGGGCTCGAACCCACCAACTATGAGATCATGACC
>NC_043701.1:82742527-82747562 GCF_006229205.1 Suricata suricatta | reverse complement strand
TTGAGTGTCTAATCTGCCAACATCAGAGATTGATGGTTTGCCAGTACTGCCAGTATTCCCTAGAGGGACCAGAGAGATATCTAGTGGCAGATTAATTACATTGGTTACATGGAGGAGGGGGGAGTTTTTTCTCATTCAAATGGACATGAATTGGCCATCCCTATTTATAATGTCCTGCCAGCAACACAATTTGTGAACCTCTGAAATTCTTCATTCGCCCTCATGGTATTATGCAAATATCCTTTCTGATCAGGGAGCCCATTCTGGAGCAAAAGAGGTGCACATGGGCTCATGAGACTTCCAGTACCTGTCACCTGGAAACAGTTAACCCAGTAGAATGGAGAAATAACTTACTGAAGATTCAGCTATGGTGCCATTTGGGAAATGATATCTTGAAAGGACAGGATTCTATTTACAGGATGCAGTTCATACTTTGAATCAGTGGCCAATAAGTAAAACAGTCTTTCCCATGGTTAGAAAACATGGGTCCAGGAATCAACATACAGAATGTGGCTCCCCTCACTATTAATTATTTGCATGCAGAATTTCTGCTTTCTGTCCCTACATCTTTGACATTTACCAGTTTAGGAGGGGGAAATGCTTCCATTAGGAGACACAATGACAGACTACCTCTTGACCATTTAGCGCTCCTCAGGCTACCACTTCGATAGGTGAAGGTGGGTTTAAGCTACTGGCTGAGATGATTATCCCTGATTACTGGAAGGAAACTGGTTTGCTGCTATCCATTAAAACAGGGAGGGCTATATGTGGAATCCACAGATTTGTCTGCCCCAAAAAAGCAGGTCCCTCAGGAATGAGGATGTAGAACATGTCACCAATTAAAATACTTTGACCTGCTAAAGTTATGGCTGTCAGCATGGGAAATGCAGGATGTGTGGAAGGAGAAGGAAGTTATAATATAAACAATGGTCCTATAATATAAACAATATAAACTATTTCTTCTTTGCTGATTCTATGAATGGATGCATGTGTGTTTGTAAATACAAATTTATCTTTCTCTTGCATTCTTTTTATTTATACAGGTTTTGTAGGCAGTTAAGTTTACAATTTAGTCGTTAGTCAATTAAATATTCAAATGAATTGTGATTGAATTTTAGGAATAAGTATCACAGCCCAGAGATAAAAGGTGTGATTACTAATTAAGTTGGATGCATTTATTTATTTTTTTAACGTTTATTTATTTTTGAAAGTCAGAGTGTGAATTGGGGAGGGGCAGAGAGAGAGCGAGACACACAGAATCTGAAGCAGGCTCCAAGCTCTAAGCTGTCAGCACAGAGCCCGACTTGGGGCTCAAACCCACAAACCATGAAATCATGACCTGAACTAAGTCAGACATTTAATCGGCTGAGCCTAGGTGCCCCTGGATGCATTTATTGTTGAGACTTGGGATTCTCATTTTGAGAAAAGGATGAGAATGTCTTCATTTGTACAAAGGATGATTACCTTGATGAATGAAAACAGAGAGCTCTTCTGTTGTTTGGGAGACAGATAGGCACAGAAAGGAAGTGTGTGTGTGCTGACTAGCCAAAGGGATGGCTTTTGCCAGTTATTAAGTTATGATCCGTTAGCTTCAAACCCACTCCTCTATGCCATTTGTGACACTGAGGCTGGGGCTCTTCAAATCACATTTCTGCGTTGCCAGAAGGCTCTGTTACGTTCTGTCAGTAGGGGGTGCCAGGAAAACTACATAGCAGGGAGAAGAGGCTGGTGCTTCCTGTTACTTACCTTTTGCTTCTTACTTGTTCTCTGTTCCTGTCAATGACACCCCAGCCTCTCCTCTTCCCTCGAGAAGTGGCAGCCCAGTGTCCAACAATTGCAAGCTAGCCTTCTCACGCTCCATCTAGGAGACACCAGCCCCAGCTGCCCCCTGCCCTCTCTGCAGAGGTCTCAGCTTCAGCCATTCAGGAACCACCTCTAAATTTCTCAAGTTTAACCACTTCAACTGCTTCCCTTATTCCTCCAGCCCTCGGATTAGTAGCTGCTTCTTTCATTCTCTGCTCTGCACTCTCTCAGCCGTCTCCTTTTGCTTTGGCAGCTCTTCAATAACTAGTTAACAATTCTTTTTTTTCCTATGGAACTTACTTTTTACTGAAAGTATCTTGCATTCATGATGGATGCTTTCTAGGTTTTGCCCGACATTTTATTGTTAAAGGTGAAATTATTTTTACATTCAAGTAGTGTGACGTTTCCCCCACACCAGGAAGAGGGATAGGATAGGATCACTGATTATAAAAAGATGACATATCACATAGGTATTTGTCCATTTTAATTGAAAAGCTAACAGACCATCTAGTTATATTTCCCCCAAAATCACAAACTGAGGAGTGAGTCTCTAGCCAACATATGCAAAGTTGAGGGTTAAAAATGCAAGAATAAGTCCTTGGATCCAATTAAAGGAGCCCTGGTGCACCCAGGCTCATCTATACCCAGTGGCACCTTGCGTCCAGGAAGCTGGAAGACATCCTAATAACCCCACTCAAAACTTTTCCCTCAAGGAGCCTTTTTCCAGTTTCCAACTCAGGAATAAAGATAATGCGTTGTTAATTCTATTTCAGAAAACTTTTTTCAACTTGTTTTATTTACAAGGCCAACTTTTAAAAGGTCATTAAACTAGTTAACTGACAATAAGCTAAGTGGAAATCCTTTTACAAAGAGAGGGAAATCCCAAAATGCCAACTTCAATAGAGAACCCACAGTTGAGTTTTATTCAGAGTAAAGAAAAAAGAAACTTTTGATCATATTAGAAGACACTTAGTCAGAAGTTTGGAATCTGTACTCAAAGTACATATGCAAGGAGTACAATATTGTGCTAAAACAACTGATTTGCTGCTGCGTTTGTCTACGATTTGCCTAATATTAACAATCATTAATAGAGCAGTGCAACTAGTATTCAGAACAATCCTTACAGTGTTACAGTGTCAGGCATAACCTTACACTTCTCTTCACACCACGGGTTCTGGTTGCGTACCTGGCCCTCCTCTTCTTCAGTAAAGTCATTTTTGATATTGAAGGTCTTGCAAATCTCCTCAGGAGTTTGCCCCTTGATCATATTGGTAAGCGTCCTGCACATAACATCAGGCAAACCTTTAATGTCTAAGTAGTTTGCAGCCAGAATAAGTTCAACAAGTGTTCCTTGGTCAACTTTTAGGAATTCTTGGTCCCAAACAGGGATATCATCTGTTTCTTTGTTCTCATCATCCTCAGGAGGAGTGGGGTCATCCTTGAACGACCATTTTTAATACCACTGCGTTAGCATTTGGTAGAGGAACTGGGTCAGCATCCCCTTCATCATCCATTCCCCAACCTTCCAGCGTGCTCCTGAGAGTCACAGGCTGTTTGCCAATTTCAACATCAGCTTCCTCTACAACTTCATTGAAGGCATGGTGCTTGGTCTCAAGGCGACTGTGGGCCGGAGGCTGACAAAAGCAGGGCAACCTTAGCTATGAGAAGAGAAAGGCAGAGAACAAGGCCTCTCACTTAGCAATTCTTCATATTCAGTTCTCTTAGTAATGATGATTGATGTGGTTTCAGTCCCCTGACTGGCCCCTAACTAATACATACATACATATGCACACACAAGCTGGATCACAAAGCATCTTACAATAACTGTTAAGAAATTTGGACTAATTCTCAATAAAATGGCATTGAAATGTTTTTAAACGAAGAAAGTAACAGGTTTGGACTTGAAAAAAATGACCCTGGCTGCACTCTGGAGAATACACTGGAGAGGTCAATACTAGAGGCATTTAGGGATGGATTGCAGCAATCCAGAATTTCAGATTATTCATCTATAAAATAGAGAAAATAATAGCAACTCAAATTATTGGAGAGTTGACATTTAAATGAAAGAATCCATATAATACCCAGTGATTGGAATAAAATAAACATTTTGTGTTAACTGTATGTGCTAGATACCAGTTAATTGCCTCCTTTCCAAAATCATCCTGAATACCATCTCTGTGCTAATGGGGATTTAAATACCTCTTTTTTGCAGCGAGCACCGTATTAAGCTTTGTCGATGGAGGGTTATTGCAAGAGTAGGAATTCGGCTCCCTGGTTCCAGTGTGCCATTTTTGCTTCCTGCTCCTGCTGCATCGATGTCAGCGGGACAGGGTTTGGGATATCCAGGGTCCCAGCTGCATGCCCAGGATACATCGTCTCTTGTCAAGCTTGCAGCCTGGCCTGGCCTGGTAAAACTTCACATGGCCCTCCTGCCATACACCCTGGCATCCCAGGCCTCATGGCACCTTGCCCGCGGATCGGGTTCTGATGCCCTGACTCACTGTGTGTGCGCAGCCAGCCTCAGCCCTTCTGCATTCCCTGTGTTTCCCCAGATCCTCCAGGTCGGTGTGGTGCACACCCCCAGGCCACTCACTGCCCTGCCAATGACAGGATCCAAATACCCAACTTTCTCTGCCAGCCTCAGCACACCCACCAGAGGGGAGCTTCCTGCTTGCCCAGCAAATAGACTACTTCTAGCCTGGGGAAAACAACAGACATCTCTGCTGTCCCATTGGCTACAACCATACCTTCCCCAATGAGTTCTGAATCCCAGCCTTGGGAGGGGCTTCCCCATTCTAACTCCGGTTTTCCTTGGATGCTGTCCATCAGCCCTAGTGTCTCCTGTAGAGTTTTCCTTAGATCTTTTCAGTTACTTCTCTATTGTATTTAATACTTTTTTACATTAAGCCTTCTATATTCAAATTAATGGTGATTTTGGTTTCCAGAATAGATCTTGACGGATGCAGTATTTTTAGATGTCATTATTTTATTCAACAAATATTTATTGAATTCTTCCAGTGTGGTTGGTGCTGTTCTAAATTCTGATGAAACATGGGGCGCCTGGGTGGCTCATTCAGTTGAGCGTCCAACTTCGGTTCAGGTCGTGATATCATGGTTGGTGGATTCGAGCCTCCTCACATCGGGCTCCCTGCTAACAGGTCAGAGCTTGGAGCCTGCCTCAGATTCTGTGTGGCCCTCTCTGCCTCCCCCCTACCCCCACTTGTGCTCTCTC
>NC_043701.1:82694237-82742427 GCF_006229205.1 Suricata suricatta | reverse complement strand
GCTCATCATGACAAGTGTCCTTCCTAATGGCCATCGCACCTCTAGCTCATCCCCATCAGCCACCCTCTGTCACCCTTCAGTTTGCTTTCTATTGTTAAGCATCTCTTGTGGCTTATTTCCCTGTCTTTTCTGTTTCCCCCCTTCCCACATGTTCATCTGTTTCTTAAATTTCACATATGAATGAACTCATATGGTATTTGGCTTTTGCTGATTGACTTATTTCAGTTAGCATAATACATTCTAGCTCCATCCGCTTTATTGCAAATGGCAAGATTTTGTTCTTTTTTATGGTCGAGTAATATTCCATTATACATGTGTAAAAAATATATTTTATATATATAATACAGATAATAATATATATTATATATCTAATATATAGGTATGTTATATACCTTATATGTGTATTATATATTATATATCTAATATATTATACATAATATATATCTAATATATGTATTTTATATATGTATTATTCTAGTTCTGTGAAAAATACTATTGATATATTAATAGGGATTATATTGAATCTGTAGGTTACTTTGGGTAGTATGTATCTTTCTATTTATCTCATTTATTGGTGTTGGTTTTAGTTTATTTAATCAATGTCTTACAGTTTTCAGAATACAGGTTTTTCACCTCCTTGGTTAAATTTATTTCAAGAAATTTTATTTTTTCTGATGTGATTGTAAATGGGCTTGGTTTCTTCATTTCACTTTCTGCTAGCTCATTTTTAGTGTATGCAAATGCAACGGATTTCTGCCTATGGATTTTGTATCCTGCAACTTTTATTCCTTTATTAGTTCATTTACTACTTCTAATAGGTTTTTGTTGGCATCCTTAGAATTTTCTATATGTAAACTGGATGCCTTTTTTTCTCGCCCAAAAAGCCCCCTGTATGGGACTTCTAGTTCCATGTTGAATAAAGGTGGTGAGAATGGACACCCTTATTTAGACCCTGCTCTCAGAAGAAAAACCTTTCACCGTTTTGCCACTGATATGATGTCAGCTGTGGGATTTTTATACACGGCCTGTAGTATGTCGACGTATGTTCCCTTTAAAGCCACTTTGTTGAGAATTTTATCATGAATAAATGTTGAATTTTGCCACAAGCATCTTTTGAAATAATATGATTTCTATCCCTCCTTTGGTCCATGCAATATATTACGTTGATTGATTTGTGGATATTCAACCATCCTGCATTCCTGAAATAAATCCCATTTTACCATGGTGAATGATCCTCTTAATGTATTTTTTAACTTGGTTTGCTAATATTTTGTTGAAGATTATTGCATCTGTGATCATCTGGGATATTGGTCTATAATTTTTTTTTTTTTTTTTTTTTTTTGGTGGTATTTTTGTCTGGCTTGGGTGTCAGGGTAATCCTGACTTCTTAGAATGAATTTGGAAGCATTCCACAACTTCTACTTTTGGAATAATTTGAGGATATTTAAGGTAAAATTCACCAGGAAAGCTATTTGGTCCTGGACTTTTGTTTGTTGGGAGTTGATCGATTCAATTTTGTTACTGGTAATTGATCTGTTTGGGTTTGTTACTTTTTTCTGATTTTTTTTTTTTTTTTTTTTTTTTACTTTTTGTAGTAGTCTCTTATAATCATTTGTATTTTTGTGGTTTCTCTTATAACCTCCCTTTCATTTTTTATTTTATTTGAGTCCTCTCTTTTTTCTTAATGAGTCTAGTGAAAGGTTTATCAATTTGTTGATCTTTTCAAAGAACCATGTTTTGGTTTCATTGATCCTTTCTATTTATTTTTTTTTTTTTTAGTCTCTCATTGATAGCCACTACAATCTTTATAATTTCTTTCCTTCTAACTTTGGGCTTTGTTTTTCTTTTTCTAGTTCCTTTTGGTGTAAGGTTAGATTGTTTATTTGAGCTTTTTCTTTCTTGAGGTAGGCCTCTATTACTAAAACCTTCCCTCTAAAAACACTTTTGATGTGTCCAAAAGATTTGGACTGTGGTGTTTCCATTTTCTTTTGTCTATAGTTATTTTTTATATTCTCCTTGTTTTTTTCGTTGATCATTGGTTGTTTTATAGAATGCTGTTTAGCCTTCATTTATTTTTTTTTCCAGTTTTCTTCTTGAAATTTATTTTTAGTTATATACCATGGTGTTTGAGAAAAAATGCATGATTTCAGTTTTCCAAAATTTATTGCGGCTTGTTCTGTGGTCTAACGTGTTCTGTCATGCACAATGTTCCATGTGCCCTTGAAAGGGTGTATTCTGCTGGTTTGGGAGAGGAATGTTCTGTGCCTATTGGTTAAGTCCATCTGGTGGAATGTGGCATTCACAGCCATTGTTTTCTTTCTGACTTCTATCTGGATAATCTATCCATTGATGTAAGTAGGGTGTTAAAGTTTTCTACTTTAATTGTATTATTCTCAATTTGGCCCTTGATGTCTTTCAATATTTGCTTTATGTATTTAGATGCTCTTATTTTGTGTGCCTATTTATGATGGTTAGAACCTGTTGTTGGATGATCATTTTATCATTATGTGGCGCCCTTTTGTCTCTTGTTACAGTCTCAGGTTTTTTTTTTAATTTGTGTGTGTGTGTGTGTGTGTGTGTGTGTGTGTGTGTGTGTGTTTTATTTATTTCTGAGAGACAGAGAGAGACAGTGCAAGCAGGGAGGTTGTCAGTGAGAGGGGGAGGCACAGCATCTGAAGCAGCCTCCAGGCTCTGAGCTAGCTGTCAGCACAGAGCCTGACGCGGGGCTCAAACCAACAAACTGTGAGATCATGACCTGAGCCAAAGCCAGACACTCAACAGACTGAGCCACCCAGGCACCCCTACAGTCTCAGCTTTAAAGCCCATTTTTCTAATATAATTATTGCTACTCCAGCCTTTTGGTTTTGTGTTTGTTTTTGTTTGCTTTTATGTGGAATATCTTTTTCTGTCCTTTCACTTTCAGTCCTTATGTGTCTTCAGCTCTGAAGTGAGTCTCTTGTAGGTAGCATATAGACAGGTCTTATTTTTTTAACCATGCAATCATACTATGTCTTTTGGTGCATTTAGAACACTTACATTTTAATTTCTAACAGGTGTTTGCCATTTTGTTAACAGTTTCTGGTTTTTGTAGCTTTTCTCTCTTCCCTTCTTCTTTTTTTTTTTTTTTGTATGTAAATAGTATTTTATTCCACTTTCATTCTTATTAGCCCGGAAGTCTTCAGAAGTATTATTTACACAGTCCTATATCTAGCAAGTTATTCCTAATTGAGATTTCTAATTCCACCAGAAAGGGCTTTTAAAGGGCTCCCTCTTATACATTAAACTTGTTGTCACCATCTTTTATTTTGGCCACAGAACCATTTCTTCTAAAATGACAAACCCTGTTAATCTTCTTCAAAGATTCTTTTGAGGACCAGTCACTGGGCACCACCTTCTGGATAATCATTTTCTTCTTTTGAACTTGATCTGGCGTCTGTAAACCATTCTTTATCTGCACAAATATGGATCCAAGTAGAAGCTATCCGGTCACTTACACGACAGAGAAAGTTGCTTTGGTGGATGCTTGTATCATAACTATTTTGTACCCAGTTCCCCCACTTCAATTGATTTTGTCCTTCCTACAAAGATCACACTCTGTTTAAAGGTGTGTGCTAGTTGCTCATTCAAGAGACTATTTTTACAAATAATTATAATTTCTATATAAGTGAACATCTAAAGCTCATTGACTGCAGCTTGTGATAATGTACATTAATCATATCTCCTCTTACTCACAAATTTCTCAGCCTTATGTATGAACCCTAGCCCTTATTTTACGTAAATCACAATTGAAGTAAATTTACCTATAGCTACTTCTCTCATGCATTAAGTGATTAAAATCTCATTTCAGAGACTAAGGTTCATGAACCTATTGCAAGGATGTGTGACAGACCAGTGGGCATAATATTTGGTCTTGTGGCAAGAATTAAATCAATACCTACAGAATCACTTGTGCAAAGCCCAAGCAATGAAAGTGCTTACATGAATAAATTCAGGTCTGTTCCCCTTAATTAGTGGATTCCAGAAGAAAAACACTTTATAAAGACTGTAAGAAATGTATTGATATGGTAAAACTATTTCTTCAAAACCCAATTCTAAAGAAGCTGCTGAGCAATGTTGAATATTTGGGGTCCTGGAAAATGTCTTGTATCAAACAAAACATGCTTTACAATGATTTAGAAAATATGAAAGGCTGGATTTTGTAGGCTGCTTGGAGCACTTCTGGTTGTCTCTCTTAAGTAAAGTAGAAAAAATCTACAATGTTGTGGTCCTTTGGTTTTATTTTCTGAGATTAAAAAAAGTATAGGCATAAATGTTTTCCCATGCTCTTCTTGATGATATCCTTTAAAATAACTTATCAAATGGCTTTATTTCTCTTGATTATCAGTGTTCATCAACATCACTGTCAGCCTTGATTAAGTGGTTGAAAATTTCAGAGCAGGGTTAAGTAACTTTCACGAACATTTTCCCCACTCCCTGAGAATCACAATCATCACAGCAATGTTTTATCCCTTCATCATAAATCTCTGGAAAGTAACCATGTTCGTTCATTGTTAACAGGGCAAGGAGCAGTGTCATAGAGGGTTAATCCTTGTAAACTGGCTTCCACTCGTAAAGAAATTTTCTGAAAATCACGGACATAAGTCAGGAAAAAAGCAAAGAAGGAGAATGACATAGACCATTCTGCCGCAGTGATGATCATGTGAAGCACATAGCCTTTGTCCTCGGGGTTCCAATGGAGTTTCTGGTCTACATTTGTGCCAGATTTGCCATCCACACCAGATAACCAGCAATAGCCTAATCCAGAAGACTTGTTTCCCATGAATTTTGGGCTGCATTTGGTAGGAAAGGACGGTCTGAACCAACATATATAACGAACCCATACCAAAGATGAGCACAGCTCCACATATGTGTACAGCAAAAAAGTCTGTTTTCTGGAAGTTTGCCACAATAGAAAGTCCAAAACAACTCAGTAATCCAAGTGTAAGGCCAGCCTTGTTTATTCTGATGATCCGATTCTCTTCAGGATTCAGAGCATGAACGCGTTTGTAACGAACATAAATTGTGGCAATGCATAAAACTGCGGCGATATTTAACATTGCCCCAAACAAGCATTTTTCTGGAGGCAGGGTACCCGTGTCACTGATATAAGGCAAAGCAGGGTCAACATAGTGGAGTGTTATGGCAATAATGTACGAAAATATGAAAGCAGCAGCTGTCCAAATTACTAGGGCAGAAGGAAGGAAACAGAGACCTTGCTGAAACCACCACATCTCAAACTGGTCGTCTTCTCTACTTTCTTTGAGGATCCATGAATCAGAACTGCAGTTACGATTCTCAGATTTCACAAATGTTTGAAATGCCACTGGTAATAAAATGAATTCCTTATACGGTCTCCTCTGAAGTGGTGACTTGCTTGCATGAGGCCGCGAGGGCGAGCTGCCCCTTCCCTTCTTCTTTTGCTTTCTTCCCTTGTGATTTGATGACTTTATTTAGTGTTATGCTTAGCTTCCTTTCTCCTTATTATTTGTGTCAATTACAGGTTTATAGTCTGCTCTCAGGAAGTTTATGTAAGCCCTTCCATGTGCAGAGCAGTGCATATTGAGTTGATGGCTGCTTGTGTTGGAACACATTCTGAGACACATTCTCCTTTTTATGCATATGATGTCATGCATTACATCTTTTTATTTTGTATATTCCCTGATTTTTATAGATGAAATTGATTTTTCTACTTTTGTGTGTTAACTTTCAGACTAGCTTTATAAGTGATTGATCTACTACATTTACTGTAGGTCTACTTTAACAGTAAAAATTTTTTCCTTTCTTAATTTTCTTCCTTCCCATTACAGCCTTTTATGTTCCCCTTAGAGGTGCCTAGGTGGCTCAGTTGGTTAAGCGTCCGGCTTCAGCTCAGGTCATGATCTCGTGGTTCATGGGTTTGAGCCCCACATCAGGCTCTGTGCTGACAGCTACCTCACAGCCTGGAGCCTGCTTCAGATGCTGTGTCTCCCTCTCTCTCTCTGACCCTCCCCTGCTTACACTGTCTCTCTCTCAAAAATAAATAAAACAGTAAAAAAAACATTTTCCCCTTAAAGAGGGTTCTTTAACATTTCTTGTAAAACCAGTTTGGTGGTGAAAACTTCATAAAATTTTGCTTGCCTGGAAAACTCTACCTCTTCTTTAATTCTTAATGATAATCTTCCTGGGTAGAGTATTCTTGATTGTAGATTTTTCTCTTTCAGCACTTCCCTTCCAGTCTGCAAAGTTTCTGCTGAAAAATGGGGTTCCCCTTGTATTTAACTGTTGGCTTTTCTCTTGCTGCTTTTAAGATTCTCTCTTTATCTTTAATTTTGCCAGTTTAATTGTTACATGTCTTAATGTGGACCACCATGGACCTATCTAGCTTGGGACTCTTTTGGCTTCGTGGACATAAATGTCTATCCCTTCTCAGGTTAGGGAAGCTTTTTTGACTTTTTTTACTTATTTCTTCAGATGAGTTTTCTGTCCCTTTCTCTCTCTCTCCTCGTTCTGGAGTGCCTGTAATGCAAATATTATTACACTTAAAGCCATTGTAGAGGTTCCTTAACCTACCCTTATTTGTCTGTCTGTCTGTCTGTATGTATGTATGTGTCATTTAGTTATTTTACTTCTTTATTATTTTGCTGCTCAGTGTGGTAGCTTCCACTATCCTGTCTTACAGATTAGTGATCCATTCTTCATCCTCTAATTTGCGGTTGATTACCTCTAGCATCTTTTTTATTTCAGTTATTGTATTTTTATTTTTTAAAAAATGTTTAATGTTTATTTACTTTTGAGAGAGACAGACAGAGACAGAGACAGAGAGACAGTGTAAGTAGGGGAGGGGCAGAAAGAGAGGGAGATACAGAATCTGAAGCAGGCTCCAGGCTCTAAGCTGTCAGCACAGAGCCCAAAGCGGGGCTCAGACTCACAAGCTGTGGGATCATGACCCGAGCCGAAGTTGGATGCGTAATTGACTGAGCCACCCAGATGCCCCAGTTATTGTATTTTTACTTATTCATTTTAATATGTTCTCTTGGTTGAAGTTCTTATAAAATTCATCTCTTACTCTTAAGTTCACTAAGTATCTTTATGACCATTACTTTGAACTCTTTATCAGGTAGATTTATCTCCATTTCATTAGCTCTTTTTCTAGAGTTTTGTCTTGTTATTTTGTTTGGGTTACATTCCTCTTTATCGCCATTGTGTCTGACTTTCTGTGTTTGTCACTACATATTAGGTAGATCAGCTACATCTCTTGGTCTTGAAAGTAGTCATCTTATGTAGAAACCATCCTGTGACGTCCAGGATTGCAATCGCACCCTGTTCACCAGAACCAAGCACCCCAGGGGTGTCCTCTGTAGAGGCTGTGTGTGCCTTCCTATTGTGGCTGGGCCTACGCTGCTGTCGGTGGCCAGTGGATAAGGCTGGCCTGCAGCCCAGCTGTTAGTACCAAGCTATGACTGCTGCTGGTGTACTTGTGGGCAGGGCTTACCCTGGTATGGCTGACTGAGGGGCTCAACTGCAGCAACTTCAGGCTTGCTGGTGGGGGGAGGGCTAGCTCCTGGCACAGCTCAGTGAGAGGTCCAGCTGTACTTGCTGCGTGTGCGGATTGGCGGGGCTAGCTCTCCCATCCCTGGAGCAGGAGTCATGTTAGAGCGGTGCTTATCCCCAAAGGGGCTGTCTGTCAGGTGTGGCGGCATGGCAGTCACTCTGGGAGAACATGGCTCCCTACTGAGGGTCCCCACTGGGTGTGGCAGGGGCTGGGGGAGGGGGGAGCTGCTTTGGAGAAGTAGCTGCCAGGGCAGGCAGATTGGGTGTGGTAGATCCTCAGTGTTGCTAGTGTGGGGTAAGTGGTGCTAACAAGGTAGATAGTGCTAGAATTGGTTTCTGCAAACATGTGGCTCGCTAGCTAAAGGAGGACAAGGAAAATGGTGCCAGCTGTCAGAATTGCTGAAGAATGAAAAGGAGGCCACTAGAGAAATGGTGAAATCTAGGCTGAATTATAGAATTTTGAAGTAGTAAACTCGTTACTTACTAATGTTCATTCACTGATAAGGGAAGAAAGTTTGTTTTCTTTTAAATGTTTATTTTTGAGACAGAGAGCACATGAGCAGGGGAAGGTCAGAGAGGAGGTGGGTGGAAATTTGATCTCATGAAGCATGAGATCATGACCTGAGCTGAAACCGAGCTGAACATTAAACCTACTGAGCCACCCATGCTCCCTGAAAGTAAGTTCATTTTTTAAATGGGTTGGAAGTGCCACACAGAATTTCAAACACAGATTTGAGTTCAAAAATGAGATTTAGGTTGGTGTTACAGATTTAAGAGTACAGCTAATATTTGTAGCAATGGATGTGTAAAGAATCCTAAAGATGAAATCTCAGAGAACATCATTATTAAGAAAGAAAAAAGGTAAGAAAAATTATCAGCATAAAGTTAGGCAGTACACAAACCAAGCCAGAGTGGCTTTTTAAGTTTTTATATGTCATTGTAGTTAACATGTAAGCATATTAGTTTCAGGCGTACAATATAGTGTTTCAACAACTCTATATACATTACCCAGTGCTCATCCTAAGTGTCCTCTCTAATCCCTATCGCCTATTTTACCCATTTCACACCCACCTCCCCTCTAGTAACAATTTGTTCTCCACAGTTAAGTCTGTTTTGTGGTTTTTTTTTCTTTTGCTCTTTTGTTTTCTTTCTTAAATTCCACATATGAGTGAAATCATACGGTGTTTGTCTTCCTTGACTTACTTGTATAACATTGTTCCCTCTGATGAGGTGTTTGGGGGTGATAGCAGGCTTGTGGAGTCCGGAGCCAATGACCAAGAAAGAATTCCTGAAGATGTCTTTGGTGCAAAAAAGTGATGTTATTGAAGTACAGGAAGAGCTGCCCCAGGACCACAAGGAGAGGCTGGTTTTATACTATGGAGTTGGGAGGAGGTGGAGTCCAGGGCAAGTTTCCAGTGAGATTTTCATATGCTGAAGAAGACTCACAGGATAGTGGAGGCCTAGCTATTGTCTAGCTAGGGTTGTTTTTTCCCCTAGCAAAGCATTAGCATTAAAACAGTAGGCGGTCCTGGAGAAATGTTTTACTCTGCAAGCCTCAAGTATTTGCCAATGGGCTGCAAGTGTAAGGAAATTTAGTTCTACCTGCCATTTCTTTCTGGCTTTGTTTCCCACAGCAGGATGGAGGGGTGATGGAAACTTAGGTCCTGCAGGGCCATGATCTATTTAAGTTAACCATTTGATTTTCACCTTTGCTTTATTCTTGGGCAGCCAGGAGGCCTGAGGAATATCCCACGTATCCCACCTGGTGGGAGTGAGGAGCTGCCACTTGTCAGCGAACTCCGTGATCCCTCCTCACTCTCTAGCTCCATCTATGTCGTCGGAAGAGGCAAGATTTCATTCCTTTTTATGGCTGAGTGATACTCCTGTCTCTGTGTGTATAACAACTACATCTTCTTTATCCGTTCATCATCAATGGACCCTTTGGCTGCTGCAGTTTGGCTGCTGTAAACAGTGCTGCAGTAAACAGAGGGGTGCATGTATCCCCTTGAATTCGTGTTTTTGTATTGGGGGTGGTGGTAAATACCCAGTAGTGAGGTTACTGTATCACGATCATAAGATCATGATATCTCATTATAGTTCTGATTTACCTGATGAGGAGTGACATTAAGCATCTTTTCATGTGTCTGCTGGCCATCTTGATGTCCTCTTTGGAGGAATGTCTGTTCATGTCTTCTGCCCATTTTACAATTGGACTATTCATTTTGGGGGTGTTCAGTTTTATCAGTTCTTTATACATCTTAGATACTAGCCCTTTATCAGGTATTTCATTTGCAAATATCTTCTCCCACTTCAGTAGCTGCCTTTTAGTTTTGTTATTCCCTTCACTGTGCAGAAGCTTTTGTTTGTTTTTCTTTACTGTAGTGTCAATTGTTTGTTTTTGCCTTTGTTTCCCTTATCTCAAGAGACACATCTAGGAAAATTTTGCTACAGCCAATGTCAGAAATTACTGCCTTTGCTCTCCTTAGGGATTTTTATGGTTTCGGGTCTTACACGTAGGTCTTTAATCCATTTTGTTTATTGTTGTATATGGAGTAAGAAAGTAGTCCAGTTTCACGTGCTTGTCTTCTGCATGTAGCTGTACAGTTTCCCCCAACAACTGTTGAAGGGACTATGTTTTCCCCACTGCATGTTCTTTCCTCCTTTGTTGTAGATTAATTGACCATATGATCAGGGGGTTTTTTCTGGGTTTTCTGTTCCACTGATCTGTGTCTATTTTTGTGCCAGTACCATACAGTTTTGATGATTATAGCTATGTAATACAACTTGAAGTCTAAAATTGTGATATGTATGGTTTTGTTTTTCAAGATTGCTTTGGCTATTTGGGGTCTTCTGTGTTACCATACAAATTTTAGTATTTTTTTAGTTCTACAAAAAAATGCTATTGATACCTTGATAAAGATTGCATTAAATTTATAGCTTGCTTTGGGTCATATGGACATTTTAACAATATTCCAATCTGAACATGGAATGTCTTTGCATGTCTTTGTGTCATCTTCAATTACTGTGATCAGTACTTTATAGTTCTCATAGTACAGGTCTTTCAACTCTTTGCTTAGGTTTTCTTAAATATTTTATCATTTTGGTGCAGTTGTAAGTGGGATTGTTTTCTTAATTTTTTTTTTGTGATTTATTTTTAATTTACATCCAGGTTAGTTAGCATATAGTGCCACAATGATTTCAGGAATAGATTCCTTAATGCCTCTTACCCATTTAGCCCATCCACCCTCCCACGACTCCTCCAGCAACTCTGTTTGTTGTCTATATTTAAGAGACTCTTATGTTTTGTCCCCCTCCCTGTTTTTATATTATTTTTACTTCCCTTCCCTTACGTTCATCTGTTTTGTCTTTTAAAGTCCTCATATGAGTGAAGTCATATGTTATTCGTCTTTCTCTAATTTCACTTAGCATAATACCCTCTAGTTCCATCCACATAGTTGCAAATGGCAAGATTTCATTTTTATTGCCAGTAATATTCCATTGTAAATGTATACCACATCTTCTTTATCCATTCATCCATCAATGGACATTGGGACTCTATATATTATGGCTATTGTCAATAGTGCTGCTATAAACATTAGACTGCATGTGCCCCTTCAAAACAGCACACCTATATCCCTTAGATAAATACCTAGTAGTGCAATTGGTGGGTATTAAGGTAGTTTTATTTTTTATTTTTTGAGGAACCTCCATACTGTTATCCAGAGTGGCTGTTCCAGTTTGCATTCCCACAGGCAGTGCAAAAGAGATCCTCTTTCTCCAAATCCTCCGCATCCTCACCAACATCTGTTGTTGCCTGAGTTGTTAATGTTAGCCATTCTGACAGGTATGAGGTGGTATCTCATTATGGTTTTGATTTGTATTTCCCTGATGATAAGTGATGTTGAGCATTTTTTTCATGTGTCTGTTGGCCATTAGGATGTCTTCTTTAGAGAAGTGTCTATTTCTTTTGCCCATTTCTTCACCGGATTATTTGTTTTTTGGGTGTTGAGTTCTTTATAGATTTTGGATACTAACCCTTTATCTGATATGTCATTTGCAAATCTCTTCTCCGTTCTGCTGATTGCCTTTTAGTTTTGCTATTTCCTTCACTGTGCAAAAGATTTTTTATTTTGATGAGGTCCCAAGAGTTCATTTTTGCTTTTGTTTCCCTTGTCTCTGGAGAGGTATTGAGTAAGAAGTTGCTGTGGTTGAGGTCAAAGAGGTCTTTGCCTTATTTCTCCTCTAGGATTTTGATGTCTTCCTGTCTTATGTTTAGGTCTTTCTTCCATTTTGAGTTTATTTTGTGTATGGTGTAGGAAAGTGGTCCAGGTTCATTTTTTTGCATGTCCCTGTCCAGTTTTCCCAGCACCACTTGCTGAAGAGACTTGTTTCCATTGGATATTCTTTCCTGCTTTGTCAAAGATTAGTTCACCATACATTTGTGGGTCCACTTCTGGGTTCTCTATTCTATTTCATTGCTCTGAGTCTCTATTTTTGTGTCAGTACCATACTGTCTTAATGATTATGGCCTTGTGATAGAACTTGGAAGTCTGGCAAACCTTTAGTTTTCTTTTTAAAGATTGTTTTAGCTATTTGGGGTCTTTTCTGGCTCCATACAAATTTTAGAATTGTTTGTTCTAGCTCTGTGAAGAATGCTAGTGTTATTTTGCTAGGGATTGCTTAATTTCTCTTTCTGCTGCTTTATTAGTGTACAGAAATGCAACAGCATTCTGTACATTGGCTTTATTTCCTGCAACTTTAGTGAATTCACTTATCAGATCTAATAGTTTTTTGGTGGAATATTTAGGTTTTTCTATATATACAGTATCGTTTCATCCAAGCAGGAGTGATTTCAAAGCGGTAGGGAACAGTTAATACTACCAAGACTCAGGATAACTCTATCAGTCTTGCACTGATTAGTATCCTATTGATTTCTTGTGAGTGGTTACATCAGTGAGAGCAGTAGATGAGGTCAAAGAAAAAGAATACAATGACACTGAGGGTATTGCTAAACGGCTGAAGGAAATGAAAGGTCACAGAAAGGGCAGACTGAGATAGGAAGGAAGGCAGTAAAAGAACAACATTGAACAAAACACTAATGAGTTCCGTTAACACTGCTTCTTGCAGCACTTCCCAGACTTTCTCAGTTTATACATTCTTAGTGTCTCAGTATTTACACAGCATACCTACAGCAAAAACTAACAAACAAAACACACTATAGTTTCTTACACAGTCCAAACAACTGAGTAAGTTTTTATGCTCTAAAAACTTTGCCTGCTGGACACAACACAGTTTGTCAAACTCTGTAATCATATTGAGCACCTTCTTACTGATGTCTGTGTGATGCTTTTATCACGGCAATCACTAAAGGCACAGCTTCTCAAAGATGTCACCCAAACTCATGCTGCATTGCAGTAGTAAAACTGTGAAATACCTCAAGCTAGTAATTTCTATGATGTCCAATAAATATGGCCATGATTTCCCCCCAAAAATGTTATGGGTGGTGAATAATGAGCCATCAAAGACAATTAGGTACTAGATACGTCAGCCATATGGACTATAGTGTTAAAGTCACCAAAATGATACCCAAACTTGAGATGGAGAAGTATGAGCCAGTTGCTAAAGAAAATAAATAAGTATCACAAGAAAACACTACAAATGAAAGAGAATTCTTACACGAGTGTGGTCCAGTGATGGGTTGAAAGAGGTAACAGGAGGGAACCAGACATTACTGTGAACGTAAAAGGATCCATAACTCCCACTTCACAAAACACAGAGAAGCAGTGTCCTCATGGGTGTTAGATTTCTATAAGCTAGAAAAACAAGATTGTAGAGTTTGAGGATGTGATATATTTGTTCACGATGAAATGGTTCCTAAATGCACAGCTAGATTTTAAACTCCTTGGAGGGCAAGAGCTTTTATCCTATTCATTTCTTGTATTTCTGGAGCCTATAATGTAAAGTCTAGATTAATTACTGATTGACCACCTGTCTTTCAATAAGAAAAGACCGGCATCAACCTCCAGACTAATTCAAGGAGGGATATTAAAAAGAAATGAGGAGTCTGGCAGCCATACACAAAGAAAAAGTCCAATCCAGCAAAAGAGAGTGAGTATGAATTTTTAAATAGTTGAATAAATGTAATAGGATCTGAAAAATGATCACTTCAGAATCTTAAAGTAGATATCTTTATTTTATTTTTTAAACATTTCTTTATTTTTGAGAGACAGAGGGAGCATAAGTAAGGGAGGGGCAGAGAGAGACACACACAGCCTGATGCGAGGCCCAAACCCATGAACTGTGAGATCATGACCTGAGCCGATGTTGAACGCTTAACTGACTGAAGCACCCAGATGCCACACAAGTGTGTAATTTTTAAAAAAATTAAACATTTAAAACATGTGAGTGGGAATTACCTCTTGATTTTTTCAGTTTATAACAACTGAAGACAAATTTATGAAAGTGTTTTGATCTCCCCAAGGATGAGGCAATAAATTGAGATTCTCAAGGTAACTACAAAATTTAAGGGATCATTTGTTATTGATAAACTGTACAATATATAATACTTTTAACGCTTCTTTTTAATCTTTCATTGTATATAAACAATGACTCAGGGAGAAGGCATATTTACATCAATAATCATACATGTAGCATTAAAACAAATGAAAAACCTTTCAGGATGACAATCCATGTATGTAAATAAAAACCTTGATGGAACGCCACATCCGTTGTTATCATAACATACTTGTCTGTTGAAGCTAAAGCCCTGAGGTTAATGCTTCAACAAGAACAGCATGAAATTTACATATAAAAAAACCTTCTGGCAAAATTCTACAATTTTGTCCATGTTATAGTCATTCTTGTTTAGTCAAAAAGTCAAATCCCATCCAGCAAGTACTGTTATTTCAATCATATGAAGTCTGTCTTCTAGTCATATTGATCTACATATTGTAGACAGCATTATTAAGATCCCCAAATTAAAGAATATTTCATGAACACTAGGCATTCACAAAGCCTCTAAGCTGAAGAAATACATTTTTAGAAACCCTAAGAGTTAAAATAAGGGGTTCTGAACTTAAAATGCTAAAGCTTTATGGTACAGACTAAAATTTTGGTTCCCTAGATTCAGTGACACTAAATTGTCTGTTAGGTTTAGTAGCTTCTTGCATCAGTTCCTGCAACTGTCCGATCTGTTCATCACGAAAGTCATTGAGTTTTTCTTCTGGTAGGGCAGTTCCAAAACATACTCTTCCTGTTGCATTTTGTTGGTTTTCATTAGTTTGTTGCCATAGCACTGCTGCATACACCTAACAAAAGACAAAGAAAAATGAAGGTTATAGATATAAAATTAAGATACTATTCACTCTTTTAATGTTAGAGGTCTTGAAAAATTCTAATTCCAAGTCAGCTATTTTTCTCCATCACTGAAAATGCGAGCAATATAGATGTGTCTTTACTACTCAGTGATAATTTCAAATATATCTTATTTTTAGCACTTTAATAAGAGTTTTCACAGATTTTTAGCAAAGTTCTTAACCTGGAAATCTGGGGACTGGGAGTGGCCCATAGAGAGATTTCAAGAACATGCATAAACCACCCACAAGTCATACACTAAGTTGTATTCACACAAGCACGATCTGGGGATTTTGGGTTTATAGCTTTGAAATCTGGGGCTATCAAATTTTCAAAGATGGGTCTTAAAAGTGGGTTGCAAAATTCATTGCTAATTCCCTTGCTTTCAATTAAAACACTAATTTTTTAAAAACGTTTATTGTTGAGAGGGGGGAGAGGAAAAGACAGGGAAGAGGGAGACAGCGAATCCCAAACAGTCTCCGGCACCATTAGTGCAGAGCCTGATAAAAGGCTCAAGCCCATGAACCATGAGATCAGATCCCGAACCTACTGAACTACCCAGGCATCCCAAAACATTAATTTAAATCTCACTAGAGATAAGAGTGCCTGGGTGGCTCTGTTAGTTGAGCATCCAACTTCTGCTTAGGTCATGATCTCACGGTCTGTGAATTCAAGCCCTGTGTCAAGCTCTGTGCTGACAGCCTGGAGCCTGCTTCTGATTCTGTGGGTCTCCCTCTCTCTCTCTCTCTCCCTCAAAAATAAACATTAAAAGAAATTTAAATCACATTAGAGAGAAAGCTTTCAAACCGTTAACTTTTCTGTATTTAATAATAATCTTTGTCAGGAAAAAATTCTACGTTTTTCATGCTCTGATTTTTCTCTCATTCAATTAGCATCATCAGCCTAAATAGTCCAGCTACTATTGTCTGACACAAATGATACTTTTTTAAAGCAGACTCTCACTCTATATTTTAATCAGACGGCAAGTAACAACGTATTTTAGTTCATGATGTTAAAAGATTATATGCACCTTCTGGGTGGGTAGATAATGTAGTTAACTCTATATAATTCCACTAACTCTATCAGGTTTAATTAAATTGCTTATAACTGCTGGCTTGCCATCATCACCAAAGAAACTTCAAGATACTCCAAAATTTTACTTTTATTGAAATTATTTTATGTTTTACAGAACTCGATTTTGTATAATAACTGAAAAAACTTGCACCTACCCCAAATTTAATCAATCCCACCTCTCAGTATATGCCTCAGAGCTGTTTCTCAACCTTCACAGTATTAACAAATTGGAGAATTTGGAAAATACTTTGTATGGGGGTGGATGGGAGTCTGTTCTTGCATTGTCTCTAGCAGTGTCTCTAGTCTCTACCCACTAGATTCCAGTAGCATACCTCCTCTCCGTCTTTATAATAAAAAATGCCTCAAACATTGCCAACTGTTCCCTGGAAGTCAAAACTGACCCAGCGTGAAGAAACGTTCAAACATGTGAATGATAGGCACAAGATGTGTGGTATTACTAGTTAAAGCTAAAATTGGAAACAATCTCATTATACTTTTCAATAGGAGAAAGGCTAAATACACTAAGGTTTGTTCAGATACGTATCTTTTCAAGAACCAGCTTCTGGTTTCATTGATCTTTTCCATTCTTTTTTAAGCCTCTAGTTGATCTATTTCTGCTCGATTTCCTTCCTTCTACTAGATTTGGGCGTTGTCTGTTCTTTTTCTTGCTACTGTAGGTTTAAGGTTAGATTCCTTTACATTTTTCTTGTTTCTTAGGGTAGGCCTGTTTGACTATAAATTTCCCTCTTAAATTGCTTTTACTGCATGTCAAAGATTTTGGACTGTTGTGCTTTCATCTTCATTTGTCTCTATGTATTTTTAAAATTTCCTCTTGATTTCTTTGTTGACTCACTGGCAAATTCTTTGTTTAGTAGCATGTTGTCTTGTCTCTGTGTTTGTGTTTCTTTCAGTTTTTTCTTGTGATTGATTTTTAGTTTCATACTTTCATGATCAGAAGAGATGCAGGATATGATTTCAATCTTCCGAAATTTTTTGAGACTTGTTTTATGGCCTAACATCCCCATGTCCACTTGAAAAGAATATACATTCTGCTGTGTTGGATGGGATGTTGTATATAAAAGTCCCTCTGGTCTAGAATGCAAAGCTACTGTTTCCTTATTAATTTTTTGCCTGAAGATCCATCCACTGATGAAAGTAGGGGTCAGTCTCCTACTATTATTGTATTACTCTCAATCTCTCTCTTTATATCTGTTATTATCTGCTTTATTGTATTTAGGTCTCCAATGTTGGGTATATATTTTTGATTGCTATATCCTCTCACTGGATGATCCTTCTATTGTTAAATGGTGCCCTTGTCTCTTGCTATAGTCTTTGTTTTAAAATCTATTTTAGGGGCGCCTGGGTGGCTCAGTCAGTTAAGCCTCCAACTTCGACTCAGGTCAGATCTCACAGATTGTGGGTTTGAGCCCCGCATCAGGCTCTGTGCTGACAGCTCAGAGCCTGGAGCCTGCTTCAGGTTCTGTGTCTCCTTCTTTCTCTGCCCCTCCCCCTCTCATGTTCTATCAAAAATTAAAACATTAAAAAATGTTTAAAAAAATAAAATCTATTTTATCTGAGTATTGCTACCCCAGCTTTTTTTTTTTTGTCCCTTTTACATGGAATGTCTTTATCCATTCTTTCACTTTCAGCCTATGTGTGTCTTCAGCTCTTCAGTGAATCTCTTGTAGATAGCATATAGATGGGACTTGGTTTTTTTTAATCCATCCAGTCATCTAAGGTCTTTTGATTGGAGCATTAAGACCATTCACATTTGATGGTTAATAACTGATAGGTATGTACTTACTGTCATTTGGTTAAAATGTTTTCTGGTTGCTTTTGTAGTTCTCTGTTCATTTCTTCTCTTGCTCTTTTTCCTTGTGATCGGTGATTTTCTGTGGTGATATGCATGGCTTCTTTTTATTTTCTGTGTGTATCAAGTTTTTAGTTTGTGGAAACCATGACATTTATATATAACGTCCCAGGTAGAAAGCAATCTATATTAAAATGGTGGCCACTTAGGTTCAAACACATTGTAAAAGAACTTTTTTACTCCCACCTCCCCAGTTCATGTAAATGTTGTTATATTTTATATATTTTTATTCATTATTTCCCTACTTGCAACTACGGCCTTTTTTTCCCCTACTTAAAGAAGTCCCTTTAACCTTTCTTGTAAGGTTGGTTTAGTTTAGCTTTTCTTTGGGAAACTCTTTCTCTCTCTCCTTGCCAGACAGAATATTCTTGGTTATAGGGATTTTTTCCTTTCAGCTCTTTGAATGTATCATGTCTCTCCCTTTGGGCCTGCAAAGTTTCTGCTGAAAAATAAGCAAAGGCTTTATGAGGTTTTGCTTGAATATACCTTTTGCTTCTCTGCTGCTTTAAAATTCTCTATCTTTAACCCCTGACATTTCAGTTATCATGTGTCAAGTAATGTGAACCTCTCTGGGTTCATCTTGTTTGGAGCTCTCTGTGTGTTTTCCTCCCCCTCTCTTTTCCTTCCGGGATCTCTATAATGTGAACATGCACTTGATATTGTCCAAGACATTCTTTGATCTACCCTCATTTTTTAAAGTTCTTTTTTCTGTTCAGCTTGGTGATTTCCATTACCGCATCTTCTGCAACACTTGCTCTGTAACCATTAATCTGTTGATTTCCTCTAGTGTATTTTTCATTTCAGTTATTGTATTCAATTCTAGTATCTTCTCTTTGTTTAACTTCTTACCAAGTTATTCCACTCTTTTCTCCAGTCCATCTTTATGATCAGTACTTTAAATTATATCAGACATATTGCTTATCTCCATTTCATTTGGAGCATATTCCTCTGTCTCATTTTGCTTGTCATTTGTTTGCTTCTATGAATTAGAATTCTCCCAAACTTGAAGGAATGGTCTTGTGTGTGGACATCCCCAAAGGAAGCTATTATGCCTGGTGACTTTGGCTGGCGTGGGCTGGGACTCCCAAAGCTCTGTGCACAGGGCACCCTGGCAGGACAGCTAAAGGTAAAGTGAGAGAACACCTGGATGTCCTGGGGCACTCAATGCAGAGGGTGCCCTGGCGAGGCGCACACTGGGTGGGTCCCAGGGTGCTCAAGGCAGCAGGTGGGGGCTGGGAGGTCCAGAATCACTCAGAGCTAGGAGTGCCCTAGCCAGCCCTCTGGCCCCAAAGTACTATAGGCCTAGAGTGTTCCAGGGAGCTTTCCACTTGTGTCACCTTGGCACAATGGCTGTAACTGCAGTAAGAGCTGACCATGAGCATCAGGTTTATGTTGCTCCGAGGCTACTTTGATGGGATGGCTAGGGCTGGTGCAGGGTAGGGTCCTGGGGCTCACTGGGGTGACAGGTCAGCTAGGATAGCCAGACCTTTCTCCTGTCAATGATATCAAGGTGGAAGGAAAACATAAACCATGGCTCTTGCCAGCCCCTCCTACCCTGGGAGAATTTCAGTAATTCCCTTCTTGTTTGGATCCTTTGTATTACAGTTTTTCCTTATATATATATTTTTTTTTACTTTTTTCCCCCAGAAGTGTACTGTTTAATCTTCTTCACCTATTTCACCATTCTCCTTCGTACTCTCTCTGGTACTCACCAGCTTGTTCCCTCTGGTTAAAAGCCTGTGTCCTTGTTTGTCTTTGCCCCTACCCCTTTGCTCATCTCTTTTGTTTCTTAAATTCCACATGAATGAAATCATATGGTATTTGTCTTTCCTAACTTATTTCACATAGCAATATTTTTTCTAGCTCTAGCCATATTGTTGCAAATGGAGCGATTTTATTCTTTTTTCTGGCTGAGTAATATTCCAGTGTTTACATGTACCATACTCTATCCATTCATGTACTGAATGGTACATACTTGCATTGCTTCCATAGTTTCCTATTATAAATAATTCTCCACTATACATAGGGAGTGCATGTATTCCTTTGAATTAGTGTTTTTGTATTTCTGAGGTAAATACCCAATAGTAGGACTGCAGAGTATTTTTATTTTTAAATTTTTGAGGAAACGCCATACTGTTTTCCACAACTGCTCCACCAGTCTGCATTCCTAACAACAGTGCAAGAGTGTTCCTTTTTCTTCAGAGCCTCACCAACATTTGTTATTTCTTGTGTTTTTTTATTTTAGCCATTCTGACAGGTGTGACTGAATATCTCACTGTAGTTTTGATTTGCAATTCCCTGATGACAACTGATGCTGAGCATCTTTTCATGAGTCCATTGGCCATCTGGATTTCCTCCTTGGAGGAATGTCTGTTCTTGTGTCCTGCCCACTTTTTAATTGATTATTTGGATGTTGAGTTTTATCAGTTCTTTATATAGTTTGGATACAAGTCTTTTATCAGGTATATTATCTGCAAATATCTTCCCCCATTCAGTAGGCTGCTTTTTTGTTTAGTGGATTGTTTACTGTGTAAAATCTTTTTATTTTGCTAAAATCTTGATGGTTTATTTCTTTTGCCTCAAGAGTCATATCTAGAAAAATGTTGCTACAGCCAATATTGGAGACATTACGAGTTTTATGGTTTTAGGTCTTATACTTTGGATCTTTAATGCATCTCCATTTCATTTCTGTGGATGGTGAAAGTAAGTGGTTCCAGTTCCATTCTTTTGCATGTGGCTGTTCAGGTTTCCTGACACCATGTCTTGAAGAAATTTTCCTGTTGCATACTCATTTCTCTTTTGTCAACAATTAATTAACCATATAATCAGGGGTTCATTTCTGGGTTTTCTATTTCATTGATCTGTTTCTATTTTTTTATGTCAATACCATACTGTTTTAATTACTTCCACTTTGTAAAAATAATTTGAAGTCTCAAGTTGTGATACTTCTAGTTTTGGTTTTCTTATAGTTGCTCTTTTTAAGAAATTTTTTCTTAACATTTATTCATTTTTTGAGAGACAGAGAGAGAGGGAGATATAGAATCCGAAGCAGGCTCCAGACTCTGAGCTGTTAGCACAGATCCCGATGTGGGGCTCAAACTCACAAACCGTGAGATCAGGACCTGAGCTGAAGTCTGACACTCAACCGATTGAACCACCCATGTGCCCATTACTGTTGATCTTTTAAACAGCAGCCTTGTTGACTGTGCCCCAGGGCAGCTGGCACTGGTCTGTGTTGGATGGTCTGCAGCTCACGGGGGCAGTGGGCCTGTCAGGGTGCCCAGCCTCTGCCCTGACCTATACTTTCAAAATGGAGAGGGAGGGTGAAGTCTGGTGCTCACCCACAGTTGTCCTGCCATTCAGCAGGGTTCTAGGGCTCATTCCTTTACATTCTAGCTGTCCTTTACTCTTTATTTTTCTTAATGTTTATTTCTGAGAGAGAGGCAGAGGGCAGATGGGGGAGGAATGAGAGAAAGGGAGACACAGAATCTGAAGCAGGTTCCAGGCTCTGAGCTGTCAGCACAGAGTCCAACACAGGGCTTGAACTCACAAACCCCAATATCATGACCTGAGCCACCCAGGTGCCCCTCTAATTGCCCTTTGAAACCACAACTTTTGTTCTAGGTTCTAGAGCAAATCTGTCTGCTTACTATCCCTCAGTACTACGCCTTTCTACTGTAATTTGCAGCGGCTGGAGGCAGAGGATCCCTTGGTCACCATGCAGAGAACAGCAGGAGACATGGAAATTGTACAGAAACTGTTCAGTCATCCCTTCTTTTTTTCTTCCAGGAGTAACTGGTATGTAAATAGTTGTAGATCTGTATATCTATATTGGAGGCAAGGTCTGTCTTAGTGACTTACCATCTTGGACTAGAATTTCAGATAACACTTTATAACCCATCAATAGTAAATGAACTAAATGCTTATGTATCAGCATGGATGAATGTCAAAAACAATCTAATATGTGGATTTTAGAAAGTTATTCATTTGTAGAAATGGGAAAACTTACACTCAAATTCACATGGAAATATTAGATGCCATGAATAGCCAAAATAATCATAAAAAAGACAAATTTGGAGCATTCATACCATTCAACTTCAAAACTGACAAAGCTACACTAAATCAAAACAGTGTGATACTGGATTTAGGATAAACATATAAATCAAAAGAGCAAAAGAGTCCAGAAATAAGCCTTACACATATGGCCAAATGATTTTCAACAAGGGTGTCAAGTTCATTCAATGGGGGGAAAGAATGGTCTCTTCAAGAGATATTTCTGGGAAAACTAGATCCCTATGCTACCATCATATACAAAAATTAACAGAAAATCCATGAAATTTCAGACCTAAATATAAAAAATAAAATCATAAAACTCTTAGAAAAAAACAGGTAAATATTAACAACCTTGGATGTGGCTATAGACTTTAAATATGACCCCAAAACATGAGCAACAAAAGAAAAAATAAACTGGGCTTCAACAAAATTAAAAGCTCTGTGCACCAGAAAACATTATTAAAAAGTGAAAAACTACAGAATAGGAAAAAATATTCACAAACTATAAATTCATACAACTCAACAACAAAAAGACAACAACCCAATTTAAAAAGTGGGCAAAGATGTAAGTAGATATTTCTCCAATGATGATATATAAATGGCCTACAAGCACACTAAAAGATACCCAACATCATAAGGGAAATGCAAATCAAGCCCTGTTGTGTTGGCAACAGTCTGAAGAAAATGGAACACATGGACATTGCTAATGGGAATACAAAATGGTATACCAACTGTGGAAAACAATAGGACAGATTCTCACAAGGTTAAAGAATTCCATATGATCCAGCAATTCCACTCATGTGTGTATACACACACACACTCAAAATAAAGAAAAGCATGAATTCAGAGACTTCTACACCTCTGTTGATAGCAGCATTATTCACAATAGGTAATATGTGGAAACAACCCAAGTGTCTATTATGAGATGTATGGATAAAATGTGATCTAGATATACAATGAAATAATATTTATCCTTAAAAAGGAATGAAGTGGTAATTCTACAACATGAATGAACCTTGAAAACATTATGGTAAGTGAAATAAGCAAGACACAAAAGAATATTTTAGGATTCCACTTACATGAACTATGTAGAAGAAGCAAATACAGAGAGACAAAAAATAGAGTAGAAGTTACCAAGGGTTTGGAAATGGGATTTATTGCTTAACATGCATAGTGTTTCTGTTTGGGTACAGATAGTGGTAAATGATGCACAACATTGTATATGCAAAATGCTCATGAATTATATGTGTAAAAAAGGTTGAAATGGCAGATTTTATGTTATGTATCTCTTTACCACATTTAGAAAAAAGGTTATGCAAGAAGTACTGCTTCGGTTACTGGTGAGGCAGCTTCTACCAGATCAACCCCACGAGATAACCTTGTGAACTCTGGACAAACATAATCAAACAACAACCTCAAGGCACTGGAAAACAACTAAAGCCACACATAATACAGAAAAGAGTTGACTCTAGAAAAATGACAGAGAATATTGGGTGAGGCTCCCATTTTTATGGCTTTTTGTCTAAGATCCCAGATGGTACTGAGAGGTAACGGAAGAATCAGAGGACATTGTGGGATAACCACAGCAGTTGGAAAGTGACAAGGGGAAATCTCAGGGAAAAGACAGCTACAGAAAGGGAACCCCAAACCCTGTAAAAATAAACTGCCAAAATCTCTGGCTAATCCCTTAACTATGAATGCTCAAGACAGCCTCAGCCCACTTAAGATGAAAAAAGAAATAAATCGATATTTCAACAGATTCTTTGTTAAAGTTTAGAATCTGAGTTCTGCCAAGTAACCGCTCGATACAATCAATACACTTTTGAAGAAAATTGTGGAATAATGTCTTTATAATGTATCTATCATTCAATGTCCAGAAAAAAATCCAAGATTACTAGAACCATGAAGAATGCAAAAATGTGATCTATAATCAAAAGAAAAGACACTGTCTGAAATGATTCAGACATTATTGGAAAAGGATTTTTTTTATCCTCTACAGCCAATGTGGGGCTCCAACTCACAACCCTATCAAGAGTTGCATGCTCTACTGGCTGAGCCAGCCATGCACCCCGGTGGAAAAGGATTTTAAAGCAGCTATTATGACTGTGTGTAAAGAAGTAAAATAAAATTTTGTCATAACAAATGCATACATGAGAAATCTCAAAATGAGAAATTGTGAGAACCAAATGAAAGTTCTAGAACTCAAATACAAATCTGAAATGTAAAAACCTCACAGAATGAGCTTAATAGCATAGCGGAGTCTGAAACAAGAAAGATTCAATGAACTTAAAAAACATATCAGAAGTTATCCAATCTGAAAGAAAAAAAAGCATTAAGTAAATTTAAGAGCAATGTCATGTAAGACAATGTCAAAACTTTTACATATTTTACATATTTTCCTTGTCTTCTCTTTACTATTTTCCTATTTCCTTCTTTTCTCCCCTTTGCCCTGGAGTCTGGGAAAGACCATCATTTAGGCACTGCTGTGCTTAGATCAACTCTTACCATCCAGATAGTTTTTCCTTTATCTCATCCTTATCTCCTCCCCTGCAGGTTTTAAGCTCTCAGACTGTCCTTTATCTCTGACTGTTGCCATCCCCCAATCCCTGCCTGCATTTTTTTTTGTTTTTTTTTTCTTTTCCTCCTCTTTTCTTTCCCCTTTTGGTTTGCTTCTTTACTTTTTCTATCAGTATATTTGTGTATTTGTGTTCTCTGTGTGTTTGTCTGTTTTCCTTTTCAGGGCTGTCTCAAGAAACAACCCAAAGCACACATAGTGGAAAGTCCCAAATATTGCTGAGTAGGGAAATAAATTAATCAGAGGCGTAACAAGAGAAACTGAGAGACACCATTAAACGAACATCTCCTGAAACGACAGACCCTAGACACTCCAAGAGCCTCCTTCTATAGAGCAATACTAATAAACGCACAGTGCAGAACGAGCTTTAAAAACGGACAAGAGACAGAAAGCTAGCCAAAATGATGAAACAAAAGAACTCTCCTCCAAAGTAACTCCAGGAAGAAGTCACAGCTACAGAACTGCTCAAAACAGACACAAGCAACATAACTCAACAAGAATTTAGAACGGCTGTTATAAAATTAATCACTGGGCTTGAAAAAAGCATAGAAGCTATCAGAGAAGATATTGATACAAAGACTAGGAACCTTCAAAATAGCTGTGACAAGTTAGAAAAGGCTATATATGAGGTGAATAATAAGATGGAGGCTGCCACTGCACAAATTGAAGAAGCAGAGAGGAGAATAGGTGAATTAGAAAACACAGTTATAGCAAAAGAGGAGGCCGAGAAAAAGAGAAGAAAAATGATTCAGGAGCACGAAAGGAGAATCAGAGACCTGAGTGATACAATCAAATGGAATAATGTCCGTATCATAGGAGTTCCTGAAGAGGAAGACAAAGACTGAGAGCTTGAAGGGGTGCTGGACCAAATTATACATGAAAATTTCCCAGATCTGGGGAAAGAGAAAGACATTGAAATTCAAGAGACATACCAAACTACCCTAGGACATAACATAAACCGATTTTCAGCACGACATACCATAGTGAAACTGGCAAAATATAAAGAAAGACTTCTGAAAGCAGCTAGGGAGAAAAGGGCCTTGACATACAAAGGGAAACCTATTAAAGTGGTTACAGACCTATCTAATGAAACTTGGCAGGCCAGAAAGGAATGGCAGGAAATCTTCAATGTGATGAACAGGAAGAATATGCAATCAAGAAATCTTTATCCAGTGTGCATGTCATTTAAAATAGAAGGAGAGATCAAGGTTTTCCAAATAAACAAAAGTTGAGAGAACTCATCACCACTAAACCAGCCCTACAAGAAATCTTAAGAGGGACTCTATGAGGGAAATGCAGCAAGGAATAAAGGTACCAGAGACATCACTACAATCCTGCACTATACAGGGAACACAATGAATCTAAGCCCACATTTTTCAATAATAACACTGAATGTCAATGGACTGAATGCTCCAGTCAAACGACAGGGTAGCAGAATGGATCAAAAACCAAAACGCATCTATTTGCTTTCTACAAGAGACTAACATTAGACCTGAAGACACCTTGAGATTGAAAGTAAGGAGATGGAGAAATATCTATCATGCGACTGGTAGCCAAAAGAAAGCTAGAGTAGCCATACTTGTATCAGACAAACTGGACTTTAAAATAAAGGCAGTAACAAAAGATGAAAAAGGACATTATGTAACAATTACAGGGTCTCTACATCAAGAAGAGCTAACAATTATAAACATTTATGCACCAAATTCAGGAGCTCCCAAATACATAAACAACTAATCACAAACAGAAGCAATCTTATTGATAAGAATGTGCTAAGTGCAGGGGACTCTAATACCCCACTTACAACAATGGAAAGGTCAACCAGACAAAAAAAATCACTGAAGAAACAATGGACCTGAATGGCACACTGGAGCAGATGGAATTAATAGATATTTAGAACTCTGCATCCTGAAGCTAGGGAATTCACTTTCTTCTCGAGCGCTCATGGCCCATTCTCCAAGATTGATCACATACTGGGGCATAAAGCAGCCCTCCATAAATACAAAAGAATTGAGATCATACCATGCACACTTTCAGATCACAATGCTATGAAACTCTAAATCAACCACAGGAAGAAGTCTAGAAAACTTCCAAAAACGTGCAGGTTAAAAACTACCCTACTAAAGAATCATTGGGTGAACCAGGCAATTAGAGAGGAAATTAAAAATATATAGAGACAAATGAAAATGAGAATACAATTCAAACTCTGAGACGCAGCAAAGGCAGCCTTAAGAGGAAAGTTCAATGCAATCCAGGCCTATTTCAACAAACTAGAAAAAGCACAAACTCAAAATCTAACAGAGCACCTAAGGAAACTAGAAAGGGAGCAGCAAGAACACCTCAAACCCAGCAAAATAAATAATAAAGATCAGAGCAGAATTAAACAAGATAGAATCCACAAAAACAATTGAACAGATCAATGAAACCAAGAGTTGGTTTTTTGAAAAAATAAAATTGATAAACCTCTAGCCAAGGTCCTCAGAAATAAAAGAGAGAACATTCAAATAGATAAAATCATGAAGGAAAATGGATGTATTACAACAGATCCCTCTGAAATACATGCAATCATCAGAGATTAATATGAAAAATTATATGCCAACTGGACAATCTAGAAGAAATGGACAAATTCCTAAACACACATGCACTACCAAAATTTAAACGGGAAGAGAGAAAATCTCAACAGACCCATAACCAGTGAAGAAATCAAATCAGTTATCAAAAATCTCCCAAGCCCAGGATCTGATGGATTCCCAGGGGAATTCTACCAGACGTTTAAAGCAGAGTTAACACCGATCCTTCTCAAGCTATTCCAAAAAATAGAAATGGAAGGAAGACTTCCATGCTCATTCTACGAAACACATTATCACTTTGATTCCTAAGCCACGCAGAGACCCAACAAAAAAAGAGAACTACAGGCCAATATCCTTAATGAATATAGATGCAAAAATACTCAACAAGATAATAGCAAACAGAATTCAACAGCATATAGAAAGTATTATCCATTATGATCAAGTGGGATTCATTCCTGGGTTACAGGGCTGGTTCAATATTCGCAATTCCATTAATGTGATAAATCACATTAACAAAGCAAAAGGAAAAAAACCATATGATCCTGTCAATAGATGCAGAAAAAAAGCATTTGACAAAATACAACATCTCTTCTTACTAAAAACCCTCGAGAAAGTCGGGATAGAAGGAACTTATTTAAACATCATAAAAGCAGTTTATGAAAAGCCCACAGCCAATGTTATCCTCAATGGGGAAAAACTGAGAGCTTTCCCCCTGAGATCAGGGACACGACAGGGGTGCCCACTCTCACCACTGTTGGTTTACATAGTGCTGGAAGTCCTAGCACCAGCAATCAGACAAAAGGAAATAAGAGGCATCAGAATCAGCAAAGAAGTAGTCAAACTTTCCCTTTTTGCAGATGACAGGATACTCTACATGGAAAACCCAATCGACTCCACCAAAACCCTTCTAGAACTGATCAATGAATTCAGTAAAGTTGCAGGGTACAAAATCAATGTACAGAAAACACCTGCATTCTTATACACCAATAATGAAAGAGAAATCAAGAAACTGATCTCATTCACAATTGCACGAAAAACCATAAAATACCTAGGAATAAACCTAACCAAAGACATAAAAGACCTGTATGCTGAAAATTATAGAAGACTTATGAAGGAAATTGAAGACACAAAGAAATGGAAAAACATTCTGTGCTCATGGATCGGAAGAATAAGTGTTAAAATGTCATTATTACCCAAAGCAATTTACACATTCAATACAATCCCCATCAAAGTTGTGCCAGCGTTCTTCTCAAAGCTAGAACAAACTATCTTAAAATTCGTATGGAACCACAAAAGACCCCAAATAGTCAAAGTCATATTGAAGAAGAAAACTAAAATGGGAGGCATCACAATCCCAGACTTTAGCCTCTACTACAAAGCTGTTATCATCAAGACAGTATGGTATTGGCACAAAAACAGACACCTGGATCAATGGAATAGAGAACCCAGAATTGGACCCACAAGTATATGGCCAATTAATCTTTGACAAAGCAGGAAAGAGTATCCAATGGAAAAAAAGACAGCCTCTTCAACAGATGGTGTTGGGAGAGCTGGACAGAAACATGTAGAAAAATGAAATTAGACCACCTTCTTACACCATTCACAAAAATAAACTCAAAATGGATAAAGGATCTGCATGTGAGACAGGGAACCATAAAAACCCTAGAGGAGAAAGCAGGCCTCCTAGACCTCAATTGCAGCAATTTCCTCATCAACACATCCCCAGAGGCAAGGGAATCAAGAACAAAAATGAACTACTGGGACCTCATCAAGATAAAAAGCTTCTGCAAGGCAAAGGAAACAATAAAAAAAACTAACAGGCAACCAACAAAATGGGAAAAGATAGTGGCAAATGCCATATCAGATAAAGGGCTAGTATCCAAAAATCTACAAGGAGCCCACTAAACTCCATACCCGAAAGATGAATAATCCAGTGAAGATATGGGCAGAAGACATGAACAGACAAGTCTCCAAAGAGGACATCCAAATGGCCTACAGGCAGATGAAACAATGCTCAACATCACTCATCATCAGGGAAGCACAAATCAAAACCACCATGAGACACCACCTCACGCCAGTCAGAGTGGCTAAAATAAACAAATCAAGAGACTATAGATGCTGGCGAGGGTGTGGAGAGACAGGCACCCTCCTACACTGTTGGTGGCAATGTAAACTGGTGCAGCCGCTCTGGAAAACAGTGTGGAGGCGCCTCAAAAAACTATTAATAGAACTCCCCTATGACCTAGCAATAACATTGCTAGGGATTTACCCAGGGGATACAGAAGTGCTGATGCATAGGAGCACATGTACCCCAATGTTCATAGCGGCACTTTCTACAATAGCCAAATCATGGAAAGAGCCTAAAAGTCCATCACCTGATGAATGGATCAAGAAGATGTGGTGTATATATACAATGGAGTATTACATGGCAATGAGAAAGAATGAAATCTGGCCATTTGTAGGAAAGTGGACGGACCTTGAGGGTGTCATGCTAAGCGAAATAAGTCAGGCGGAGAAGGACAGATACCATATGTTTGCACTCATACGTCTAACAGGACAAACCTAACAGAGGACCATAGGGTGGGGAAAAGGGAAAGAGAGCTGGGGAGAATGAGGGACACAAATCATGAAAGACTATTAAATACTGAAAATGAACCGTGGACTGGAGGGGGAGGGAGGGAAGGGGGCGATGGTCATGGTGGTGGGCACTTGTGGGGAGAAGCACTGGGTGTTATATGGAAACCAATTTGACAATAAACTATTACAAAAATATATATATACATATAAATTCAAAAAATATCTTGAGAAAAAGCAAATACAGCACACCAAAACTTATGGGATGCAGAAAGGCTATTTTTAAGAGGGAAAGTTCACAGTAATAACTACATTAAGAAACATCTCAAATTTAAAAAGTAAATAAACCTAACTTTATACCTGAAGGCACCAGAAAAAATACTAGGCCCAAAGTTCATAGAAACAGGAAAATAACCATAGAAAAGTTCATTGTAACTAACAGCTGGGGTTTTTTGTAAAGATAAATAAAACAGACAAATCTTTAGCTAGATTCAGCAAGAAAAAAAATACAACTAATACCAGAGAAAATACAAAAGATTAAAGAGACTACTATGAACACTTAACATGCCAACAAATTGGGACAACCCAGAAGATATGGGTAAATTTTTAGAAACATACAACTTATGAAGATTGAATCATGAATAGAAAATGTGGACAGACCAATTACTAGTAAGGAAACAGAATCAGTAAAGTCCAAGACCCAATAGCCTCACTAGTAAATTCAATCAAACATTTAAAAATATCACTGTATCTCAAACTCTTCTAAAAAATAGAAAAGGAGAGAATATTTCCTGTCTTATTCATTTTACAAAACAGTGTTACCCTGATAACAAAACCAGACAAAGACGCTGCACCAGAAAATTAGAGGTCAATATTGCTGATGAACAGAGCTGCAAAAATCCTCAACAATACATTAAAAGGATCATACAGCATAATCAAGTGGGATTTATCCCTGTGATGTAAGATGATTCAATATCTACAAATCAGTGTGATATACACATTAATGAAATAAAGAATAAAAAATCATACCATCTCAGTAGATACAGAAAAGCATTTGACAAAACGCAACATCGTTTCATGATAAAAACTCTCAAACTGAATATAGAAGGAATGTACCTTATTCTAATAAAATCCATATAGGACAAACCCATAGCTAACATCAGAATCAATGATAAAAACCTGAAAGCTTTTCTGCTAAGATCAAGAAACAAGACAAGGATGCCCATTCTCACTACTTTTATTCAACACTACTGACAGTGCTAGACAGAGCAATCAAGCAGGAAAAAGCATCTAAATAGGAAAGAAAGAAGTTAAACTGTCTCTATTGGCAGGTGATGTAGCATTATAATATAATAAAGACTCTGGCAAAAAACTGTTATATTAATAAATACAGTAGAGTCGCAGGATACAAAATCCATACACAAAAATTAGTGTGTTTCTATACATTACTAATGAACTATCAGAGAAAGAAGATGATCCTATTTACAAATGCATAAAAAGGAATAAAATTCTCAGGAATAAAACTCTCAAGAATGAATTTAACCAAAGATGTGAAAAATCTGTACATTGGTTTCTAACATCAGGGTCATAGAGTTGTCAAAGACACAAATAAATGGAAGGCTATTCCATGCTCATGGACAAGAATATTGCTAACGTGTTCATACTCCCCAAAGAAATCTACATGTTCAAAGCAATCCCTATCAAAATTCCTGTGGTACTTTCAGAGAAATGTGTATAGAACCATAAAGTACTCCAAACAGCTCAAACAACCTTGAAAGAAAAAAAAAAAACCAACAAAGAAAGAGGCATTACATAGTATTGGGGGGGGGGCAAAAAAGACACATAGATCAAAAGAACAAAATAGCCCAGAAATAAACTCATGCCTTCATGGTCAATTTACTACAAGGGAGCCAAGATCATATAAAGGAGAAAGGACAGTCTCTTCAATAAGTGGTGCTGAGAAAAACCGTACTCCTACCTTATTCCATACATAAAAACCAACTCAAAATGGATTAAAGACTTGAATGTAAGATCTGAAACCATAAAACTCCTAGAAGAAAACGGGGTAACTCCACGGCAATGATTTTTTGGATTTTATACCAAAAGCAAAGGCAAGAAAAGCAAAAATATACAAGTGGGACTGTAGCAAAACAAAAAAGCTTCTGCATGGTAAAGGAAACCCATCATCCATCATCCAAATGAAAAGACCACCTACAGAGAAAGAAAATATTTACAAATCATACCTGCTAAGGTGTTAATATGCAAAAAACATAAAGGAGTAATACAACACAATAGAAAAAAAATCTGATTACAAATGTGCAGAGGGCCTAAATAGATATTCTTCCAAATAAGACATACATGTGACCAACAGGTACATGAAAAGGTACTCAGCATCACTAATCACCAAGGAAATGCAAAACAAAACTACAGTGAGACATTCACTGTATTGAGAGATTCACATGATAGAACAGTTGTCAACAAAAAGGTAAGTGTTGGCGAGGATGTAGAGAAAAGGAAATGTAACTACTGCACTGCTGGGGGGGAATGTAAACTGGTGCAGCCACTATGGTAGACAGTATCAAGTTTCTTCAAAAAGTTAGAACTAGAACTGTCATAGGATCCAGCAATTTCACTACTAGATATTTATTCAAAGGTCAAGCAAACACTAACTTGAAAGGATATCTGTACTCCCAAATTCACTGAAGCACTATTTAAAGTAGTCAAGACATGGAAGTAACCTATTTGTCCATGGACAGATAAATGGATAAAGAAAATGTACTACATATTCAAATCTGTTGTATATATAGTTGACATACAATATTGTATTCGTTTTATATCTTTTTTTAAAAATCTGATGACTCAAACTCATGTCTGTTTAGTAAAATGGAAAAAAAAAAAAAACCTTGAGGAATGATCAATAAACAGTATGGGTGGAAAGACTATCACAAACAGAAAAAAGAACAGCTCTTCCCCCACCATTGCTTACTAGTCTGCCCCATCTTCAACATTCCTTTACCGACAGGATACAAGGAGAAAGTAAAAAATATGCAGATATAGACATATTGACTTCAGGACCACAATATGAGGTATCCAGATACAGGAAAAAGCAGCAATAAGAATTTTCTGACTAGGTCCCCTGACCAGGGAACCTGCCTCCAGGGAAGGAGGAAACTCAATAGAACAATACACCACAGGAGCTACAACATTCCTTGGTTTCAAGATCCGTCATGCAAGCCTCTCAAAGCTATCCCAGAATTTTCCATAAATTAGAAGGCTATGATCTCTTGATGAAAGAAAAGAATGGGGAGAAAGGAAGGAATAAAAGAAAAGGAATGCACTGTTTCCTCAAGTTAAGCAGCTGTTTCAGGAAGGAGAAAAGCATTAAAAGGAGAGGATTTCATTATGGTGAGAACAGATGTCGTGGGCTTAATGGTGTCCCTAAAGATGTCAGGTCCTAATCCCTGAAACCTGTGAGTGTTATCCTATATGATTTACAGATGTATTTAAAAGTTAAGGATATTGAGAGGAGAAAATTATCCTGTTGGGCTCTAGATACCATCAAAAATGTTCATATAGGAAAGAGGCAGAAAGAAATTAGACACACCAGAAGAGAAGGTCACGTTACAATAGAGAGCTTGGAGCGACGTGTCCACAAGTCAGGGAATGCCTACATCTCCCAGCGGCCTGAAGAAGCAAGGGTCAGGTTCTCCTCTAGAGCCTCCGACATCTTGATTTGGACACGGGGCCTCCAAGACTGTGAGAGAATCAACTTCTCTTGGGTTAGGCTGTCAGGTGCTACCACGGCAGCCCCAGGAGACTCCTACAGCAGTGAACTACTGACACACGGTGGGAAAAGTCTTCTACAGAAAAAATTACCCTTCCTACTATGATAACAACTTGGGGTATAACCGAAAGGAGAGTTCAGTACAGTTTGCTAATTCCGTTGCTCACTAGCATTTTTGAAAAGGCAAAGGACCTACAGAACCATTTTATCAGCAATAAAACATTTTCAGAAACTAGTTCTGCTTTCACTATACCTTCTCTATGTATTAAACTTGAATCCAGTTGATACCACTAAATATTGGTAACAAAGTGGATAGAATCTGTTAGATTATGTCTTAAATGTATATAAAAAACAAAAATACACTGTTAGTTTAATAAAATTATCTCTAAAGTATTAGTAAACTGACTTCTATTGCACAGGTTGTTTAAGAATAAAAGTGAACTGTATGAGATTTTATCAGTTTTGGAAATTATTAAAACTAAAAGGATAACCTGAGACACCACCAGATAAGACGTACCTCTTGATGGAAATACTTATCCCCTATACCTAATAAGCCTATACAGCTAAGCCAACTTACAGAATAATGTGTTAAACATCACTATGGAAATACAACCAGCAAAATCCAAACAAAACACTACAAAAACCACCCCAGGCGAAGAGCAAATAAAGGGAAAATAATTTTCAAGAGAGAAACGAAGAAGACACCACCTTAATCAAATGATCAAGGTTAACCTCACCAGCAACAGGCGATATGGACAGCTTGGTACCTCTGATAATACTGCCCTGGGAAGGGTATACCATCCCCGTAGTACGGCTCCTAGTAAGGTACAACCTCAGTATAATCATAAGAAAGCACCAGACAAACCACAATTAAGGGACTTGCCGCAAAATAACTACCAGTAGTTTTCAAACATTTTAATGTCATGAAAGCAAAGACTAAAGAACTGTCACAGATCAGAGGAAACCATGGCAACACGATGGCCAAATGCCGTGTGGAATATGGGATTAGGCCCTGGGACAGAAAAAGAACATTAGTATAAAAACTGCTGAAGCAGAATATACTAAGTAGTTAATGATATTGTACCAATGTTAATTTTTTAGTTCTTATAATTACACTATAATTATGCCAGATGTTCAAAAAGTAGGGAAGCTGTACTATTTTTGCCACTCTCAAGTCTCCCAAGTTAACTCAAAATAAAAAGTTAAAAACTTTTTTTAATTTCAAAAAAAAAAGGGAGACTTAACAGATATATTATGATGTATCAATTTATTTGGATTCTTATTCAAATAAAACCACTAACAAAGAGAGACAATCAGGAAATTTTAAAACCTGACTGGATGTTTGATGATATTAAGGGTTACTGCTAATTTTGGAGGTATAATAATGGTACTATCACAATTTTAGAGTGTTTTTAGAGATAAATATTTATGCATAAAATTATATGCTTGGGATGTGCTTTCATATAATCTGCAGGTGAGGGAAGAAAGTTGAGGAAGGTACAAATAAGAGATTACCCATAACTGATCAATGCTCACAGGGACATCGTGGTTTGTTACATTCTCTCTATATGTGTATATGTTTGAAAGCCTTTTCATTAACTAAAAAAATGCATGTGTGTATATGTATATACACACACACACCATATACATATATATGCACACACACACATAATTAAAAAAATAAACTCTGAAGCAAATTTAAGTAAACAGAATTAGCCATGTACAAATACCATTCAACTAAAACTATTTCAATCGCTCCTTAATTTCAATTATGCATTTGAAGTTCAACTTAGCTAGAAAGCTTCCTAAGCACTGGAAAGATACCTTTGGCCTAATCTAAGCCCAAGCCTGTGACTCTCGAGTCTCTTCTCATATTGCTTTAATTTATCTAACCAAAAATCATAGCTCTCAATTCTTATTTCAGTGAATAAGAGACATTTTGTCTTTAATGCTAAATTTAATTTTTGTAAATAAAAAAAAAAAAGCAAAGTTTTTCGGATTCAATATATTTGTTCTTTGCCACGTCAACTTCTAAAATAACCTTATTTTTTTTCTCATAGAGTCATCAGGGTTCAAACAAGAAACTAGTTTGCTTTGACACGATCCTTTCTTAATCCTGAGATATTTCTAATGAGGTCATGATGGTTACCTAGGTAACAAAGTTTTGTCCCTTTTAGTTCCTTATTGTTAATTAAACTTGCTTGATCCTCACTCTCTGCTGCTCCCAATTAACCATTTCTTTAAGTTTCTCCTTCCTCACTAGTAAGTGTTCATTAGAGAATACACTAAGGCTCTTAAATGGAAAAAAAAAAAAAAAAAACCCACTACATTTACCAGCAGGTTTTCTTCTTTCTGTTTTTGGAAATTTCTTAAATACCTTACCATTACAATAATTTTTAAGCCATACATATTTCTAAAACTCTAAGTATAACACACTGAAATAATTTTTAAATAGATTTCACAGTTTCCTTACCAAAAGAATAGGATTTCAACTTGATACTTTAGCATATGCTTGTGAACCCTGATTAAATTCACTTACTGTACCATTAAATTACCACCAGTATTCATCATGTGAATCACAAGATCTGCACCACCTGCCCTGCAAGCTAGCATCAAAGTGGAAAAAGATTCCTTTTACACCTGACATACAAAAATCAAGGCTGATTGAACAAACGTGGGCCACAATTTTTATGATGCCAATAACAAACACTGTTGCTAAGAGTAAGGTTTGAACACGGGACAGTGATAGAGTCACAGAAAGCCAGGAATCAAGTAAACAAATCTATGGACTTCCAACAGCGGGACTATAATTGTGAGTGATAGGAATACAAGGAAAAAAAGCTACTAGACCCATTCATATTTTAAAAAGCCTCATATGTATATAGAAAAAGACCTAAGGATTGGTCAAATTAAATATGCTACACCTATACTATAGCATGCAACAGTTAAAGAGAGCCCCTCAAAAAGCACCTGGGTGGCTCAGGTGGTTAGGAGTCTGATTCTTGGTATCTGCTCAGGTCATGATCTCGCCATTCCTGGGATTGAGCCCCACACTGGGCTCTTTGCTGACAGCATGGAGCCCGCTTGGGATTCTGTCTCTCTCACCCTCTCCCTCTCTCTCAAAATAAACTTAAAAAAAAAAAAGAGCTCCCCAAGACATGTGAAAAAAGCAACTTGCAGAATATTATGTAAATGTCATTTGTATGTTTTTAAATATGTACACATTTATATATGTAATAGAATATATATTTATACATGCAAATGTAACAGAAAGATGCTCACAAAAGTTTGGGGGTTGGTCTTTCATATTTTGTTCTGACCATGTCACCTCTATAATGTTTTGCTCTTTTATAATATATGTTAAATAATAATATTTAAGTAATTAAATGGAAGGAAAACAAAGCAAAGAGAAGCTTTATAGGAGACATTTGGGAATGGAGGAATTTAGAGCTCTGGTTTTTCATGATTTGTCCTAATAGCAGAAACCAATTTGGCATAAACGTTACCAAAAGAAAACTCAAATTCTCATATTTTGTTTAATCACAGATCTACTATCTGGCCCTTGTTCTTTAAAACAAAATTGCAACTGAACAACCCAAAAGACAGTCAGAAATGTTTTTAATTCTGTAAGAAATCATGATACGATGACTCAAATGTCAAATTCTAAGTTAAAAAAAAAACTGCTTCACAAAGGGATATTCATATTTAGAAAAGCACTATCATAGGCCCCTTCTAAAAGGGTTAGATAACAAGTGGTTGAAGAAGCCCATCTTTCTTTTGAACTACATATTATGTGTATTATTATTAATTCTCCTTATGAGATAGGCATATATGGTGCTGCCATGCCCACAATTACCTGGAAAGCTAAAAAGTTTTGCTAAATTATTTGTACTCCTTCAGTGTAAACTCCAAAAGACACCTACAAGATCCCTCCCAAAATTTATTTAATTACTGTAAGGGTTTATTTAGCAACACTGAACCAACAAAGTTTAGAACATTTCATCAAGCTTTCCCTGGAGAACTGATTAAAAATGCCATGCCTCCTGAAGGAACAAAACAAAAACATCCCCCTCTATAAGAAACCTGTAAGTTACCTGAATTAAAATAACTCAAAGAAACCGTAGGGATTTCAAGCACAGCTGCCCAAGTCATTAATACAGAATACTTTATATTACAGAAAAAAAGGAATCTACGTTGTCAATAATAAATTTGACTTTTTGGCTCTCTGACAGATTTTATGATTTTCATGTCAGTGATTACAGATCATTTTTATAGCACACGATGTATCAAATACCACCTATGTTATTTCCTACCACCCAAATAGTTACAATCCTCACACTGATTCACAGAATACAAACAACAAGAATACAAAGTAGCACCAGTGTCACAGATCAGTATTTCTCAGGTGGCCATGAAGCTGGGCCCCTCTGGAGTCAAGTTCCCCAGGTTTCTCTGCCCAGTGAAGGGAAGTAGACTCAGGACTCACCTGTGACTCCAAGGATTAGGGGGGAAAAAAAAAAAAGGTGTTAGCTCCTACTCACAGCAGAGAAAAAAAAGAAAGAGAGAGACTAAACACATGGAAGGTTCCTGGCTAAGGATGTAGTAAGGAAATGCAGAGAAGGTCTGGTTCACAAATGATCTTTATCCTTATGCTTGTTTTCTATGAATTCTGTATGTCCCTGACATTAGACACATACAAATCAAATATTTCATGATAGCAGAAATGAGAAGTCCGTAAAAAATACATTTCTGTATATGTTTCATTCAAAAGTTCCTGGACGCTTAATATTAGCATCATACTTAAGGTAAATATTTTTTATATGATCCATTAACACAGGATATTTTAAAATGATAAAAACTATTATTCAGAAAAAACAAATATATATAGTACAAGATTACTGTGAGAATTAAATGATTAACAGTTAATATTTTTAAAAGGCATTGTATTCACTCTATAAAATACTGCAGAATTCTCTTTGGTTGTTATGTGATTTTGTGAGTATTCTTGCCTGACATGTCCTCACAGCTGGCTTCTTACCTTCAGGTCACACCATAAATGTCTCTTCTCAGAAAGGCCTTCCTGACCTCTTCCTACAGAACCCTGGTACTCTTTCTCGGCATCCTACATTTCCTGCTCAGTGCTTTTCCTAATCTGGTCTTTTCATTTCCCCCACTAGAATGAGAAGTCTATGAAAACAGGGACACATCTGTCTTTTTCACTACTATATTTCCTTCGTCTAACATGGTGCCTAGATCAAAGAAAGTGTTCAGTCATTACCATATTAAAAATGAATAAATGAACGTTGTCCAAATATCTACTAGAAACTGCTCTTCCAGGGTATTACAGGCACAAAGTTAATGCCTAATCTTCAAATACACATACTTTAGGTTTTTTTTTTTAATTCATAATTTAAGCTTTGACATTTTCACTTTATGGAAACATCCATACTCACTCCAATATCTTAATTCTTACTGATGACATTTTCAAAGGTTATCTTTGCTCAATGGTTGCTAAACATTTTGGCCTCAGAACTTTATATTCTTAAATGCAAAGAGTTTTTCCTTATGTAGATTATCCCCACCGATATTCACAATACTAGAAATTAAAACATGTTTAAATTATTCATTATAATGCCTTATCAATAAACTCATAAGGTAACAGCACATTTTTTATGGAAAATAACTTTTCAAAAACAAAACCTCTTAGGAGAGTGATGCTGTTTTATTTCTGCAAATCTGATGACTAGTTTACTAAAAATACAGCTAGATCCTCTTTCCTGTTGTGCTATGTAATTTTGGTTGAAGTATATGAAGAAAATCTAACTTCACGTTGATTAATAGTTGGAAAAGGGAGGTATTTTTGGTACTTTTTCTAATAATTGTGGATATTATTCTTTGATACTATACCAAAATTAAGTGATAGTTTCTGACAGGTTGTAATATACCATATATCAATGAACTTCTCCTATTCCATTACACTACACTTCACCCTTTGAATGAAGTTTTTGTCCATATGTAATGCCATGCATTGGCCATTTGTAAAATAGTGCTAAGTTGTGATCTCCCAAATGCTGACATTTTACTACTAAATGTACATTTACTAGTAAAATGCTACTCATTTTACATGAGCACTTCCTGTTTCTTCACACAGAATATTAAAAGGACATGTACTCAAAGGAAAAGGTTGGGGGCCCCTGGGTGGCTCAGTTGGTTAAGCATCTGACTTCAACCCAGGGCATGATCTCATGGTTTGTGAGTTCGAGCCCTGCATAGGGCTCTGTACTGACAGCTCAGAGCCTGGAACCTGCTTCAGATTCAGTCTCCCTCTCTCTCTGCTTGCACCCTGTCTCTCTCTCACAAAAATAAGTAAACATTTTTTTAAAAAGGTAAAGGCTTAATAAAAGAACATTTACTGTTTAATTAGGGACATTCTTGAACAAATTTGCTTTTAAAAAAATGCAAAGGAATTCAGGGAAGATCCAGAAGAGGGACCTGAGCTTCTTTCATTCCAGACACAAGATAATAGCTACATGTAAGCAACTAGTTCTGAAAATCACCTAAAGACTAGCAGACAAGACCTTCCACAAGTAATCATAGACAGGAGGCCACACTGGAAAGAGGAGGGTGGAGACTCCAGCAAGACTAAACACAAATGGGAGGACACCGCAAGCACAGAGAGGCCAGAGGATCAGACGCCACACCAGCAATGGTGACCCACATTGAGAGGATCAGTCCCCATAACATGTGGCTTTGAAAACAAGAGGAACTTAACTTCAGGAGATTTTAAAATCAGCGGGACTTAATTCCAGGTACTTTAGAACTCACTGGGCTTAACACTAGGGAAAACTAATGTTGATAGGAAACTGAGTCCCAGCATGATAATAAACTGGGCTGGAGACACAGCACTTTGAAAAGTGCCTAGGATATAGTTGAATAAAATTTATTTACCAATTTCAGAACCTGTGCTGACAGGGCAAGGATCTTCAGATTTCTCCAGGAAAAAAAAAGTGGTAGCAGGCCCCAACCTAGATAGCCAGACATTTGTGGAAGCCAGCACTAACAGTATCTACCTTGCTAGTACCACATGCCTGGCCTCTACATGTCCCTGAGGACCCGTCCAGCCAACAGGTGCCTGCCTTGGCTGACTTCCCTCCATAGCAGCTCCAGCCCCACCACACCCTGCAAGCAGCCTCAGCAGGAACCATCGCTCCAAAGTGACTACTGCTCTGAGGAGAGGAGAAGATTAAACACACACACACTACCTTCCCTGCAGTTCTTGTGTAGCTGGGCTCCTCAGCTGGTCTGGCTGCACAGGGAGAAAGCCCTGCCTTTCCATGCACCTGCAAGTGTGTCTGAGAGGTTAAATGCACACATCTGACTGCTGGCCCCACCCACTTACAGGCTTGTGGTGGCCTCAGAGAAGCCCTCAATAGCACAGGGACCAAACCCTGCCAGGCACACCCACAGCAAGCTAAGCAGGTCATTGCAGCTGGCTGGGCTGAAAGCAAACACAGTCACGACAGTAGGGTGCGTGCAGTTCACACAGAAGACACCCTGGAGTGCCTGGTTCTGGTGACCAACGGGGACTGAGCTCCAGGGCACCACAGGATCTTCTGTACACAAAGCCACTACTCTCAAGACCAGAAATGGAATGGACTTCTCTAATACATAGGAACAAACACAAGAGTTAGGCAAAATCAGGAGATAGAGGAATATGTCCTAAATGGGAAAAAAAAAATGACAAACTGAATGAAATGAAATGGAGATAAGCAAAATGTCCGATAATAATGCAAAGTAATAATCATAGATACTCACTGGACTTGAGAACTCAGAGAATATAAAAAAAAATCCATAGAGCTGAAGAATTCAAAAACTGAAAAAAAACACTAGAGGGAATCCACAGATTAGAGGATGCAGAAGAATGGATGGACAATCTGGAAGACTGGATGATGGAAAGCAACTAAGATGAACAGCAGAAAGAAAAAGATAGTAATAAAAAGTGAGAATAGGCCAAGAGAATTCACTGACACTATCAAGTGTAAAAATATTTGTATTACATGTATCCCTAAAAGAGAAGTGAGAGAGAAGGGGACAGAAATGTGTTTGAAGAAATAATAGCTGAAAACTTCCCTAATCTGGGGACCAGATTCAGGAAGCACAGAAAGCCTCTAAACCAAGAAAAACCCCAGGAGGTTCACACCAAGACCTATAATAACTAAAATGGCAAAAAGTAATGATAAAGAATTTTATAAGCAGCAAGAGAAAAGAAAAGAGTTACATAGAAGGGAAACCTCATAACACTATCATAAGACTATCAGCTGATTTATCAGCAGAAACTTTGCTGATATACTCAAACTCTTACGTGGAAAAAACCTACAACAAAGAATACTCTACTCAGCAAGGTTATCACTAAGACTACACAAATAAGAGTTAAAGGAGTTCATCACCACTAACCCAGCCTAAGAAATGTTAGAGAGGCTGAAAGTGAAAAGTCCATAACCAAAAGAAAATTACAAAAGCAAGTATGTAGTAAAGGAAAGGTAGTAGATTAATCACTTATAAAGCTGGTATGGATATTAAAATACGAAAGTAGTAAAATGAAATATGTCTATAAAATTAGTCAAGAGACACACACAAAAGATTAATGAAACCAAGAGCTGGTTCTTTGAAAAGATAAAATTGATAAACATTTAGCCAGACTCATCACGAAAAAGAGAACTCAAATTCAGAAATGAAGAAAGAAAAATAATTAACACTATAGAGATACAAAGAATTATAATATTATGAAAACAAATATGCCAACAAATTGGACAATCTAGGAGAAATGGATAAATTCCTAGAAATATACATCCTTAAAAAACTGAATGAAGAAAAAATAAAATCTGAACAAACCAATTACTAGTAACAAAACGGAATCAGCAATCACAAAACTCCAACCAAAAGTCCAGAACCAGATGGTTTCACAAATGATTTCTACCAAACATTTAAAGAAGAGTTAATACCTACTTTTCTCAAACTATTCCAAAAAATAAAAAAGAGTGGGGACCTGGGTGGCTGAGTCAGTTAAGTATCCAACTTTGGCTCAGGTCATGATCTTACAGTTTGTGAGTTCGAGCCCTGTGTCAGGCTCTGAGCTGTCAGTGGAGCCGGCTTCAGATACTGTGTTCCTTCTCTCCCTGCCCCTCCCCTGCTTGCAATCTCTGTCTCTTGATCTCTCTCTCAAAAATAACTAAAAATATTATAATTTTTTAAATAAAAAAAAAATAAAAAATAAAAGGAGAAAGGAAAACTTCTACAAGACCAGCCTTACCCTGTAGCAAAACCCGACAAAGACACTATAAAAAAATAAAACTGCAGGCCAATATCCCTGGTGTGTGTAGATGCAGAAATTGTCAACTAAACAAACCAAATTCAAAAATACATTTAAAATACTAGTCACCATGATCCAGTGGGATTTATTCCAGGGATGCAAGGGTGTTTCAATATTCACAATCACTGTGATACACCAAATTCACAAGAAAAAGGATAAAAACCATATGATCATCTCAATTGACGCAGAAAAAGCATTTGACAACAGAAAAACCACAATGCCCATTCATGATAAAAACCCTCAACAAAGTGATTTAAAAGGACAGATCTCAAGGTAATAAAAGTCATATATAAAAACCCACAACTAACATCATACTCAGTGGTGAAAAACAAAGTTTTTCCTCTAAGATCAGAAACAAGGCAAGGATGTCCACTCTCACCACTTTTATTTAACACAGTACTGGAAGTCCTGGCTATAGCAATCAGCAATCAGCAAATAAGAAAAAGAAATAAAAGGCATCCAAATTGGTTAGGAAGCAGCAAAAGTGTCACATTTGCAGATGACATACTATATATAGTAAACCGTAAAGACTTAACCAAAAAAGTTATTAGAATGAGTGAATTCAGTAAAGTTGCAAGAAAAAAATTAACATACAGAAACCAGTTGCATTTCTATATAGTAATAATGAAGTAGCAGAAAGAGAAAACAAGAAATCAATCCTACTTACAACTGTACCAAAAAGAATAAAATAACTAGAAATAAATTTGACTGAAGAAGTTATAGACCTATACTCTGAAATTTTTAAGACATTGATAAAAGAAATTGAAGATGACAAATGGAAATGTATAGCATGTTCATAGACTGGAGGAATATTGTTAAAATGTCCAAACTACCCAAAGCAATCTACAGATTCAATACAATCCCTATAAAAATACCAGTGTTTTCAAAATACTAATGTTCTTCACAGAACTAGATCAAATACTACTAAAACTTGTATGGAACCACAGAAGACACTGAATAGCCATGGTAATCTTGAAAAAGAAAAACAAAACTGGCAGTATAACAATGCAAGATTTCATGATGTACTACAAACTATAGTAGGCAAAACAGTATGTCACTGCCAAAAAAAAAAAAAAAATAGACGTATAGGTCAAAAGAGGAGTACAGAGAGCCCAGAAATAAATCCATGGCTATATCATCAATTAATCTATGGCAAACGAGTAAAGAATATACAGTGGAAAAAAGATAGTATTTTCAATAAATGGTACTGGGAAAACTGGAAAGGTATCTGGAAAAAAAATTAAACCAAACCCCTTTCTTATACCATAACACAAAAATAAACTCAAAATGGATTAAAGACCTAAATGTGAGACTTGAAACCACAAAATTCCTAAGGAAAACATAGGCAATAATCTCTTGGACATTACCCTTAACAATATATTTATGGAGAGGTCTCCTCGGGCAAGGGAAACAAAGCAAAAAGTAAGCCACTGGAACTACACCAAAAAAAAAAAAAAAAAAAGTTCTTGCACAGCAAAGGAAACCATCAACAAAAAAGCAGTCCAGTGAATGGGAGAAGTCATACTTGAAAATGATATATCTGATAAGGGTCAAATATCTAAAATATATTTTAAAAACCCCTACAACTCAACACCAAAAAAAATACCCCAAAAACAAAAACCAAAAGAAACCAACCTAACCCAGTTTAAAAATGGGCAGAGGTCCTGAACAGACATTTTTTCCACAGAAGACATATAGATGGCCAACATGGACATGAAAAAATGCTCAATCATCAGGAAAATGCAAACCAAAATCACAGGGAAATATCACCTCACATCAGTCAGAATGGCTAATATCAAAAAGAAAGAAAGTGTTGGTGAAGATGTGGAGAAGGGAATACTTATGCACTGTTGGTGGGAATGTAAATGGGTACAACCACTGTTGAAAACAGTATGGACGTTCCTAAAAAAATTAAAAATAGAAATACCATGTGATCCAGTAATTCCACTATTGGATATTTATCCAAAGAAAACAAACACTATTTCAAAAACATACATAATCCCATATTTACAATAGCTAATATATTAAAGTAACCCAAGTGTCCACTGATAGATGAAAGGATAAAGGAGACAGGACACATACACACACACACACACACACAGGAATATTGCTGGGCCGTGAAAAAGAATGAGATCTTGACATTTGCAGCAACACGGATGGACCAAGGGGGTATTACACTAAGTGAAATAAGTCGTATAGGGAAAGACAAATACCATATGATTTCATTTTTATTTGGAATCTAAAGAATAAAATGAACAAAGAAAAAAAAGAAAGACTCTTAATACAGAGAACAAACCTGTAGTTGCCAAATGGGAGATGGGGGATGGGAGGGAGGCAGGATGGAAATGGGTGAAACTGACAAAGAGGAGTAAGAGGTACAAGCTTACGGTTATGAAATAAGTAAGTCATGGAGATTAAAAGCACAGGATAGGGAATAGAGTCAATAATATTGTCATAATGTTGCACTGTGACAGATGGTGACTACACTTACTGCAGTAAGCACTAAGTAATGTATAGAACTGTCCTATCAGTGTTGTACATCTGAAACCAATATGACATTATAGATTAACTATATACTTCAATAAAAAAGAAAACTGCAGGGGCCCCTGGGTGGCTTAGACGGTTAGGTGTGTCTGACTCTTGATTTTAGCTGAGATCATGATCTCATGGTTTGGTTCTTGAGCTCGAGCCCTGTGTCAGGTTCTGCCTCGACAGTAAAGAGCCTGCTTGGGATTCTCTCTCTCCCTCTTCCTTTCTGCTCCTCCCCTGCTTGCTTGCTCTCTCTCAGAATAATTTTTATAATTTTTAATGTTTATTTTTATGTTTGAGAGAGAGAGCGAGCGAGCATGAGCACAGGAGGGTAGAGAGAGAAGGAGACACAGAATCTGAAGCAGGCTCCAGGCTCTGAGCTAGCTGTCAGCACAGAGCCCAATGTGGGGCTTGAACTCACAAACCACGAGATCGTGACCTGAGCCAAAGTCAGATGCTTTGCTGACTGAGCCACCCAGGTGTCCCAGAATATTTTTTTTAAGTGAAGAAAAGAAAACTGCAAGTGCAAAGCAGCAAGGAAGACAATTCCATCTGTGCCATGGCCTCAATTTGTGCTAAAGTGCCAGAAGTTTTACCCATCACTAGTTCTGAACCATTAGTTGCACTTTTATTTTCATTTTTTAAAAAAAAAGGGTTTTTGTTTTTGTTTTTTTTATGTTTAAGAGAGACAGAGCATGCATGGGCGAGGGGCAGAGAGAGAGAGGGAAACAGAATCTGAACCAGGTTCCAGACTGAGCTGTCAGCACAGAGCCCGATGCAGGGCTCAAACTCACGAACCGCGAGATCATGACCTGAGCCAAAGTCGAATGCTTAACCGACTGAGCCACTCAGGCACCTCTAAACTTTATTCTAATGAACCAAATAAGGAAGTGTAGCATTATCACTGTCACAGTGATATTATATGAACTACCCAGAAACCACTTATCTATAACCAAAAAAAGCTGAAACAGATAAACTCAATCACCGAGACCATATAATTAAGCATATAAAAAATGAACTTAGGATATTTACTGGTAGTTTCAAAAAAAATAACAGAAAAAGAAAACAGAAATTAGTTTATAAAAGAACACAATAAAAACACTACAAGGCATTAGGATAACACAAAGCTGAAGTGTATAACCATCCTTAACGCTCATCTTTAACTGCCTTGGCATGAAAAATGGCACTACATTTTATAAGATATTATCAAGCATTTTCCAGAGACAGAGTAACTGGATCAAATGAGTATTTTGATCCCCTAAGCGTGACCTAATAATGGAGAAAGTTCTACCATTATAAAACCTCAGTCATAAAAGCCCATATACATCACTCTGAGTATGCTTAATAATTTTCAGACTTAAAATTTTCATATTCCAAGGATGGTGACTATTATTTCTACCATTCTACAAGATCCTTCATCATCAGGCCCCGTTTATGTCACCAGCCTCATTACAAACTACCTATAGTTCCCAAATACATCCCATTCTTTCCTGCATCAACAAAAGGCATACATATTTGGAATGTCCTTACTCATTTCACACCCTAAGACTTCAAGACCCAGCTTACGTGTCACCTTCTTCTCCACTACATCTGTATCCTGATCGATCCCCTTTGCCTGTGGTGCGCCCCTGCCCCTCTGTGTGCATTTCTTATAGCACACATCCTACAGCAGGTTACTTGTGTTATGTTCTTCATGTTAGACTTTGAAGGCAAGGACCTGGAGGCAAAGAAGCATGCCTAGTCACTCATGCCTTCAGAGTCCAGCAATACAAAGCTTTAATATGTGTTTATTAAAGAAAACAAGCAGGGAAAAGGATAAAATGTGTTGGTCAACTAAAACTCACATTCTCAATTCACCTGACAAATTTTGTCTCACAAGGGAAATCACCAATTTAGCATTATAGTCTGTGTATTACCTCTTACATTTCACAAAACACACAGAACTTGACAAATCTGAATGGATGAGCTTGCACATTTAAGTACCAGAATTCAGACCCTGATTTGTCCCAGTGAAATGAAGAGACTTGATATTAATAAAAATGTGATTATCTGGGCATGGTTTTCATTTCTCCTTTACTGTGTTTCACAAAATCTCCTCTAAAATCTTTTTTAGTTTTCTAATAAAAAAAAGTAAAAAGGCAGGAAAGTCTCTTTAATCCTATATTTGAGTCAAATGTTAATTTTTAAATAAATAAAGTACTTTAAAAACTATCTAGAGAAATACAAAACAGTAACAAAACTGAAGAAAAAGCAACAAAACAAAAACAAAAATTTAATTCACATATGCTAATCTGAAGTCAAGAAATTTATTTTACCAGTATGTAAGTACAAGTATAGTCTGGCCTCTTAAAACTAAACTTTAAAGCAGTTCTAAAGATGTTGATGCCCTCCTCTCTTCCCTCCTCTCTCTACATGTAAAACCTGCATCACTAAGCATAATAGTCTCAGTAAATAATCACATCAGTTTCCCTTAGTTTTTAATTTTTATTTAAAAGATAAAATGTAGCTATTTTATATATGTATAAACTTTCTCAAATGATGATAAATTTTAAAACTGCTTAACAAAAAACACTATTTTCAGAGGATAATTCTCATTGAGATACCATCGCTTTGCTTTTCACCCAGCTGCAGTTTAATCTTTTAAAAAATGAGTTACTCCTTCACTGATCAAAAAACTCCAAGCTTCCATTAGTCTCCTCATAGCCATGATAACATTTCAACTATGCTCCTAATACATTTATTTTTCTACCTTTCTTGTAGTTTAAGTTTGTAAGAACATGAGTCTGAACCAATGACGCCATGACAGGCTTTAAGTTTCCCCTCTAAGCTAGAAGGCCTAAGGTCAGTCTCTCTGGAACCATTAGGTACATTA
>NC_043701.1:82686986-82694137 GCF_006229205.1 Suricata suricatta | reverse complement strand
AAAAAAAAAAGAAAACCCTCTCACATGCATAAATGAAAGATTGCACACAAAGAACTCACATCTTTTCAAGTTTCCATAGTAAATATTCTGCTACTATGTATAAAGTAACATTTCATTAAATCCAATGATACAGCAAACACTCCCAAAATAAACTTAGGTTGTATTGCAGTTTCAGTTAACAGTATATAAAATGCTGTGTTGTGACAGGTATCAACTATCCATTAGATACTGAATCAATTTGCTTTTACATGCGTGACTCGGTCTCCCTGGTGGTTTCTGGTTTTGGGGTGATATTGAAATCTTGGGCATTTCAAGTTCACTACACAATTGTTTTATATGACAATAGTATATGGCTTCAGAGTGCAGAAAATTATGAGAAATTATGTTAGTCTGTCCTCCCTCCATCCCCAAGTTGTTAGACTAGTTTTACTCCAAAACTTCACTCTTAGTTAATTCAAAGAATTCAAGAGGACTAGTAGCATAACTGTCACAGCTACATAACAGAGCCATGAATCAACTTAAGTTTAGTTTGGGGATAATTATTACCTTGACACTATACATTCAGAAACAATGACATTAAATACAGTATTCTCTTACATTAGAAACCACACTGGTGTCCTATTTCCCACTGGATCAAATTTAAATTCTATTGACCAACCCCCAAATTATTTTCAACTTAACTAGGTATTTCCTACTCCTAGTAGGTATGTCCTAATGTGTGTGTTTGTGTGTATACATATCTATCTATATACACATATATATCTCCAACTCTACACTGGCATGTATCACAATTTTATTAATATTTTATTTATATATCTATCACAGACACTAGATCTAAAGCTGCTATTTGGAAGGAAGATGTTTCATTCTATAATAATAGACAATGAAAGATCACTGAATAAAGAAAATAAATGTCAAATCACCTTTCTCATTAGATCCATCTCTACGTATGCTTTTTCCTGCTTCTAAACTTCTATCCATCTATTCTTTCCATCTGAAATGCTCTCCCTTTTCTCAATTATCAGTCTAAAACCTTGCAGGGAAAATAAGTAGACCTACATTGAAACTATAGCTATAGAAGCTCTTTATATCTTAAGAGTCACATTAAAAAAAAATACTAGACAGCAGATTGAGTAAAGTCAGTATCAATGATATTTTACATATCAACATAATTTACTCAATTCTATTAGAAGTGTTTATACTTTCCCCTTTCTGTACTTCAAGTAGATGCTTATAAATTTGCTTTGTATAGGTAGTACGCATACACTAAAAAGACATGTTTGTGTGAGATCAGTTGAACATCAAATCATGTGACTTAAGAATAAGTGATTATCCTGGGGTGCCTGGGTGCCTCAGTCCATTAAGCATCCAAATCTTGATTTCGGCTCAGATCATGATCTCACAATGGTGAGATCAAGCCCCACCAAGACCCACATCAGCTCTGGGCTCTGCCCTAATAGCATGGAGCCTGGGATTCTCTCTCTCCCTCTTTCTCTGCCCCTCCCCTCCCTCTCAAAACACACACACACACACACACACACACTATTGCCTTTGGGAAGCAAAAAAAAAAAAAAGAAAAAAGAAAAAAGAAAAGAAAAGCAGGATGAGATAGGGCAGTAATGTTTTTATTATAAATGTTTTGGTGCCACTTGACTTTTGAAACTATGTAAACTTACAGCTTTGAAAAAATAAAAATGATGATTATGTCCTTTGGCAGGTGATGTAGGTGTTGCTTAACTAGATCCAGTTTTTCCATGATCCTATATCCTAATTGCTTCTTAGATTTAAAATCTGCCTTCATTTCCTAAAATGAAGTTTTTCTCCTGATGTTTCTGTCAGTCTCATTGGCCTTAAATCTCTAAGACAGAGTCAGCATTAGCATCACCTGGAAACTTGTTAAATATGTAAATTTCTGGTCCCATCCCAGATCTACAGAATCAGAAACTTCAAGTGGGATCCAACAATCTGTGTGTGTGGTTTTTTTTAATTTTTTTAACATTTATTTATTTTTGAGCGACAGAGAGAGACAGCATGATCAGGGGAGGGGCAGAGAGAGAGGGACACACAGAATCCGAAGCAGGCTCCAGGCTCCAAGCTGCCAGCACAAAGCCTGACATAGAGCTTGAACCCACAAACTGTGAGATCATGACCTGAGCTGAAGTTGGACACTCAGCCGATTGAGCCACCCAGGCGCCCCCCAACAATCTGTGTTTTAAGACGCCCTCTAGAAGATTCTTATGTACCCTGAAGTTTAAGAACCACTACTATAATAGTTTAACATTCTCTTTTCCTGAGCCCTTCCTTCACAAAAGCTCTCTCTATATGTGTGTGTATATATCTATATGTATATATATGTGTGTGTATATATATGTATATGTATGTGTGTGTATATATATATGCATATATGTATATGCACAGTCCATGCAAAAGATTGGTTCTACTTAACATAAATACCTAGGGAAAGGGGGCCAAGTATCATAGACACTGCTTTTTATTCTGCCCTCTAATATACAGAAGCCAATAGGTGTTTAATAACAAATTTGGAATGTTTTAAGAGTTTAATGAAAGGAAACAGTATGGAAGGGATGCCCTGAAGACTTTTTCACCAAATAAAAGTATGTTTCTTAACTATAAATTACAACAAAATAAGTACTATAACATTAAAAAAAAAAAAAAAAGATGTACTGGGGTACCTGGGAGGCTCAGTTGGCTGAACATCTGACTCTTGATTTGGGCTCATATCATAATCTCTCAGTTAGCTCAATCCCCACATGGGGTTCCACACTGATAGTGTGGAGCCTGCTGGGGATTCTCTCTCTCCATTTCTGCCCCTACCCCACTCATGTTCTCCCTTTCTTCCTCCCTCCCTCCTTCAAAATAAATAACTTAAAAAATGTACTTTACAATATCACACTTTTTACCACTTTGACTCAACCTCTCTTAATTCTTTTTTTCTTTTTACTTAATAAAAATTTGTTTTATATTTATTCATTTTTGAGAGAAGAGAGAGACAGAGTATGAACAGGCGGGGGCAGAGAGAGAAAGAGACCCAGAATCCGAAGCAGGCTCCAGGCTCTGAGCTAGCAGTCAGCACAGAGCCTGATGCGGGGCTCGAACCCACGAACCATCAGATCAAGACTTGAGCCAAAGTTAGACGCTCAACCGACTGAGCCACCCAGGCACCCCTCCTCTCTTAAGTCTTAATCAAAACCACAGACTGTGTTCCATAGCACATGTCCATAAATGCTAATAAACCAAAACAAAGCTTCTAAGGATTATTTTTATATTAAATTTTAAACAATGTTTTAATAGCCAGGAAGCCAGCTTAAGATTTAATAATGAATTTTTTAAAAATACTAGTTATTTTTTAACGTTAAATAGTGTGTTAAATTCTTCACAGCAATATATAAATCACAATTGTTATTGTGATTCTAATGATGAAAAGCTAACATGGAGCCTAGAACAAAACTGAAATCAACTGAATGTCTGTTGGAGAAAAAAGTAACCTGATTAAATGGAGCTTAGCTTAGTACCAAAGTAAATTTCAATAGAAGCAATCACAATTTGTAGCTTGTTTTAGTTTCTAAAAATTAATCAGTATTAAAATTAAAGTGACTATAAAGGTCAGAGTCTTAGCAAAATTTTTTAATACTTTTATTCTACTTTGGTATATCTTAAATTTGAAGCAGTTTTAAATAAACACAAATAATATATTCAGGTCATATGAGCTCAGAGGAGGGTTTCTTTCCTCCATAAAACCTTTATTCATTATATTAAAATGGAAATTTACTGTATTCAGTATGATCTCAGGATGAAAATAACAGATCTATAATTATTAACTTAAAAATATTATGCAAAAAACGTTTTATATATATCACATATTTCACTAAGTAAAGTTTCTATGAAATTTCATCTACCTACCTAAAAATGTTAAGTCTATATTTACTAGAAACAAGAGATCCACACTGTGTATATAGCAAATAATTTCACCTTAAGTAAGAATTCTAGACTTGAATCAAAATAAAGAAAACTTAGACACATTTCTATGATGGCCAATCCCTAAAATGACTCAAAATGCAAACTATGAAGATATAATTTCTGATCACTTATAATGCATCTGACTAGACAGTATGTCCAACTCTAAACTCTGGCATATTTCTCATAAATAGTATACCACATTGTAATAAGCCCAACAGTAAACTCGGGTTTATTTCTCAATGTTACACCATACTGTAGTAGCATCACCTTAAGAAAAATAACTCTCCTTTACAAAACAAATTTATCATTTCAAATACAGTCTTACCCTTTCTTTTTAAATAAAATAACTTCTCAAACAGAAATAGAACTCTATTTTTAAAAGGCTCTTAAATACAATGCAACCACAAAATCTCAATAAAATGAAAAAAGTTATTAGTTTCCATAACAAATAGTTCTCAATTATCATAAGAATGAAAAGATACAATAATGAAGATAATACAAATCAGACGTGGTTAAATTTGATGTATACTCCACGCAGCTGAACTGGACCTTAAACAATTTTTCCAAAAACCAGTCTGACCTGCTAGACTATAGTTTTAAACAAGCTGAGATCAGACACTCCAGTTACTAAGAACCTGAATCACTGCAGGTTTCCAAGAATGAGACAGTGACTGAGTAGGCTGGACCAGTCTCCCAGGCTGCCTACTGAGAAAGGGGAACACAGCCAGCATGCTCTACTTCTCACCTTCCTCAGTTCCTAGCTCGGTAAGGTCATATTCAAACAGTCAGAAAATGCAGAGAAATGGAGATGCTGCACTTCGTAGGATTTATGCTCCCATCTCTCTTTAGTTTCCTCATGTCACGGAGCTAGGCCCTGGCCTTATAATGAGAACAGCTTCCAAAGCATGTACATAATCTCCAGTGTACAAAAATAAGTTTTTGTACTAAACTTCATAAAATGATAGAACAAGAATATTTCAAAGAATACATTTTCACAAATTCAATATTCAACCCTAAACAGAATTTCCATAAAATCTCTATTCATTAGTAGATACACAAATTGTTATCTAAACCACTATGCTAGGGAAAATGCTTTTGAGGTTTCTACTTTCAATAACACAATGTACAGTATACCGTCCTTCTTTTCTAATTAAAAAAAATGTTATTACTTTAGTAAAATACACTTAGGGAGCAATTAAAACTTTCATGATAAATTCTTCCCTTTCCAGTCTAATTATGAAATGATTTTTAAAAGACAAATAACTTACAAGTCACTAGAGAGAAATTATTTTGAAATTCCCAAGAGGCTATAATTCAGTCAATATTATATTTATGACCTACACTTTTGAAATTTAATGGTTTTTTTTTTTTTTGGCAGCTCCAAATAATTAAAACCTCTGGTATTTATTCCACCCTGCAAATTGGCAAAGTATATTGGAATTTTTGATAGATTTCATCTCATTGCCTTTTCTTAATGCCTGCAGGCTTATAACAGTATTAAATATGAGAGTAGAGGAAGGAGAAAAAAAAAACAGGATAAGATCAGTTTGATAATTTGCAAGACAGGACAGTAGAGAATGTTTGTTAAATTGTTTGTTCAAGTAGATTCAGCAGAGATTTAAAAGGCCTTGTATCAATACTAACTAGAAATAAGCTTCCTGAATTTTGGAATGAAGAAGGAATTGGCAAAGTGGAAAAAAGGTAACAAAAATTAAGACACTAAGTATTTAGGTCTTTCTTATTTAGTACAAATTAGTGATTCTCTGATTCAAAACTGAGCAGAGAAATACTGCTAATGTAATGATTCCTTCTTCTAATCCCAAACAACAGCAGCTAATTATTAGAGACCACATACTAATTATTGTTTTAAGAAATGACAAGGCCCTACATTCTTTGCAGCATTATTTACAGTAGCCAAGATGTGAAAGCAACTTAAGGGTCCAATGATAGATGAATGGACAAAGAAGATGTGGGGTGTGTGTGTGATAATGAAATATTACTCAGCCATTAAAAATAATGAAATCCTGCCATTTGTGACAACACAAATCTACCCAGAGAGTACTGTGCTATGTGAAATAAGTCAAAGACATATTATACGATTCCACGTAGATGTGGAATCTAAAAAAAAAAAAAAAAAAAAAATAGAAAGAGACTCGCAGATAGATACAGGAAATAAACTATTAGTTACCAGAGCAAGGAGGGGTTCAGAGGGCCAAATCAGTTGAAGGGGGTTAAGAGATATAAACTTCCAATTATAAGTCATGGGGATGTAATATAAAGCATAGGAAATATAGTTGATAGTACTGTAATAACTATGTATGGTAACAGATGGTAACTAGATTTATTGTAGGGATTTCATAATGTATAAAAATATTGAATCACTGTGATGTTGAACCTGACGTTAATAGGATACTGAATAAATAACACTTCAGTAAATTTGAAAAATAACTAAGAGATGACAAATAAACTGGTATAATGTGTTTATACCAGATTCCAAAAATAATTTTCCATTCAAAAAAAATTCTACTGCACCAGTTTCACAGGTTTCCTTTTATACAATGACTGTGTATTGTTCTCCAAATCAAAGACCTCAGCAGCCATTGGCTATATTTTCTATAAATTCACTTCTAAATTCCAGCGGTTCAACACTACCAAATCCAAAATCTAATTTCAAACCTTGACACTCTGGCCTTTCACTATAATCCTTTACTTACAATTGCCTACAGTTCATCTCCATTTAGACACTTTTCCATCAGCATTCAGTGGGTAACATGTCCTTGTCTTTCCCAATGTCTTCAGAATAGAACCGTTCACAAACATTATAAACATAAGGAGATGTCACCAAACATGGCAGAGTAGGAAACTCCAATAGTTCATCTCTCCACAAGAGCAATAAATATACTGGCAAAAAATGATCAAAACCAACTTTTTCAGAACTCTGGAAATTAATGGAAAGCTTTTAGTAATCAAATAAATGGTTAGCCAAGAAAAATAACAGTCACATCTTGGTCAGAGAGCTCTGTGATACTTTAACTCATGCTGGTCCCGTCCCATGTTCTTCAGCTGGACGGTGGCTGAAGACAAAAGTTCATGTCCCCCATACAGGTGTCCAGTATCAGAGGGGATAGAACAGACCTTATTCTCAAATAACTGTGATTTTTTATTTTTTATTT
>NC_043701.1:82685882-82686886 GCF_006229205.1 Suricata suricatta | reverse complement strand
GACGGTCCTCTAACGAACCAGAATGTGTGGTGGTTATACTTTATCCACATAAAGTTTATCAGGTAGCCGATTTGGTAGGAAAGTGGTATGCTATATTTTTATGAATAAAAGGTTGAATTTAGTCAAGATTTTTTAGTTTTGGACTCCACTGATTTGCTCTATCACCCTTGTTATGTTTCAGTTTATTCTTTACTTTCTCCATCTTCCAAATAAAAAGAATATTTGCTTTAGACCCATTTTGCTAGTACAAATTAGACCTGGCAAGACTTTTGGATCTTATAGAAATAACTCTAAACCTAAAAGAATTATTGGTCACATAAGGTGAAAAGTTAGGGCTGCCAACAGTAGCACTCCTAAGAAGAACCAATGCAAATGTTCCACTAAGCTTAAGAGCTTAGTTCCAGACCTTGCTGGAGGGACACGGCTATAACTCACTGGGTAACAGAAAAGTTGCAGTGGTGACTTGCTGGCAGATCTTGCTAGAAACCTGCCATTTGGAACTTGCCTTAAATTAGCACCCAGGCTGTATGCAGGGAGATGTCCCACTGAAGAGGGGCGCTGTTGGCTACTGGTTGTTTGCCTGGGCCTTTGTCTCATCTGTGCCCTCTACTGACAAAGTGTAGCACTGTGCCAGCGGGCAGAAGAAAAGTATTTAAAGGGCCCTGGTCCATTTCACAAAGTAGGCTTTTGGTGACTTTGGAGCAGAGCAGCTATAAATTAATAATTGGCACAAAACCAAACAGCTTTCTCATTTTACTCTGCTCTGGTAAGTTATATTTGCCATTCATCATGAAATTTGTAATAGCATCTTCCAGTTCTTCTAGCATTTGGATCCACTCATTTCTGTATGAATCAATCTGTCTTTTCAATTTAAAGTTGTCCATACTATAGTTTTAAGCTGAAACAAGTTTAATTACATATAATTTTTAAAAGAGGTATTTTGATTTAATTGCCAATTGGTAGATATACTGTAAGTCACCCTGACTTGCATAAAGTATTCTATT
>NC_043701.1:82670023-82685782 GCF_006229205.1 Suricata suricatta | reverse complement strand
CATGGTCTTTAAAACTCTATTAAATGTATATATTGTTTTAGTAAGAATCACAAATAATAACTCAAACACAATAATGTGTTGGGTAGCTAGCTGTCTGCCTTGCAAGATTGTGAACTCCAGAAAACAAAGATCAAATCTGGTGAAATTTTTTATGATTATGAATTATCAGTGTCTACAGTGGTATATGAAACAGGGTAAGCATTAATATTTTCAGAATGAATGCATTTCTTAACTTAAGACTAGGGCACTTTTACGGAGGACCTCACAATGATGGAGCAAACAGTCAAGAGAGCAGGAAGCCTGAGACAGCCATTCAAAATTCTAAGCAAGTTAACACAAAAGAATGTATGTTGCATCAATTCCTTAATTTCTAAAATAAAGTCAAATAAAAGTCCACATACCAGGTTTCATAAATTTTCCCCTAAACTGACTAATCAAGAAAATATACACTTACCAAAACAATTATTTTAAACACTATTGAGGAGAAACCCATGAAACCTTCAAAAATTGATTAAAACAGTATACGAGAAAATAGAAAAAAAATTCTACTTTAAAATTAGTGAAAACATTTAAAATACTTTAAATGGCAAGAACATTTGATATAGATGTGCGTATCTACATCAGACAATACAAACATGAAAATTACTAGCTTAATATGAAAAGACAAAACACTATTTCAGATAAAATTGAAACCAACTTTTCTGAAATTCATGCAACAGCCTTTCCAGATATAAGGGTCTTCTGCCATCATGTGGAAACTCCTGAAATTACACTTATGCACAAAACTCAGTATCTCTTCAGATACCGGAAAATTCCAGAATCTTATTAGAGTATTTGTTTCCCAATATTAGAGTCCAGCTATAAACAAGATACATATTCTCAGAAGAACTGAGTGAAAATGATCATGCACAGTTGTTCTTAGCTCCTCTCTTCTTCCTGAGAGAGGATGGTGTTCACAGCAGCTTAAGGAAACTGCATGATGGACACTCAACTTCTGTTTTGTTTCCAAGACTCTTAGCGATTATGGCCATCCTAGGTCTCTTGCAGTTCATGATCTTAAATTCCTTAAACACTCGTTCTTTACCTCTTCCCCACATTTGGCACTTAAAAAACTATCTTCAGTGGAAAGGAAAACAGGAACATAAAGCCTCTTTAACTTGTCCTGAGTAACTAAGAACCTTAGAATTAAGATGTCGATTATAAATTTTATAAAGACCAAAAGCTTAGTAACACCTCCACAGCAACAACAGAAAATTATAAACTGAACCTACATTCATATGCCTAGTGACCTGTCAATATATCTAGATAAAAACATGAATTAAAGCGCTTGGATTAAGCCTAGTACCCAACAAAATTGAATACTGAATTCTTATGTATTTATCAAATACAACTTAAGTATTCTCATATCAGGGTAAAAGCCCTCTGCATAACTATTAATCTTTATAAAGACTATAGTTCACATATTCAATTGATTACTTTTTTAGTTTAACTATGGCCATTAGCATGTTTGGTCTTTATCTGAAATATAACCACACACATTTTCTTTCGGGGAAAACAAAAGACAAGATTTACTGAGCATCTTTTATAAGCAAAACACTGTCCTTGGAGTTTTAAAGTACACAAAGACAGGCAAAACAGAATCTTTGTCCTCAAGGGATTTACCATCTACCACTGCCAAAAGGATGAGCACAAATAACTATAATACAATACAGAAAACCTGGAGTACCAAAACAAAAATACCAAAAAAATAATGTTTTAGGAAATTACAAGATACAGTTTTCCTATTTACTGGAAGAATTACCCAAGAAAGAGTAGATACAAAAGTACTGAAGCTGTTGTAAAAGATGTTTTGGGATTTGGCCATATGGAAAAAGAAAAACATTTAGGCTTAACAAATAGTGAAAGCCAAAACAAGGCTACATTTAGAGAGTAACATTCAGTCAAATATGACTGCATCATGGGCTACATGGTAGAAAATATTGAGGTGGAAGGTAAGAAAAATATGTTCAAGCCAGATTTCATACAGTTTTAAACTGTAGGTTAAAGAGAGGTCAGTGGGAAAACAGTGATGATTTTTGACAGTGGCAATAATATGGTCAAAGTTGTGTTTTATAAGCTGACAATTAAAAGAGACAAGGCAAGATTATTTACGAGATGGCTATGAACATCTAAAGGTCATGAGGATGGACGCAATAGGTCAGGGTTCTGATATGGTCAAAGGAAACAGAACCAACAGGATTCAGCAACTAATTGAATATAGAAGATAAGAGAGGAAGAAGAATAATGAAACCATAAAATTTGTTTTCAGCAACTCAACAAATCTTGCTTCCTTCCTTTTACTCTCTCTCCATCCTACCCCACACCAGAGGTAAAATAGCTAGCATTTATTGAGAACTAATTATGGTGCAAGGCAACAGGTGTGAATAGATTATCTTACTGACTCCTTAACTGCAGAGGTAACTACTGCTAGTATTCCCATTTTACTGATGAGGATACAGGCTTGGACAGGTGATCAAATTATCCAAGGTCACAAGGGTACGTGACTGGACGTAGTCAATGTCAGATAATCATTAAAGTGTTACTGATAATAGTTTATCATAGATAGTTACAATGGAATCTCCCATAAGGAGATTTTTAATGTTTATTTGTGAGAGAGAGACAGACAGCAAGCAGGGGAAGGGTAGAGAGCCCAACGCAGGGCTCCAACTCACGGACCACGAGATCATGACCTGAGCAAAGTAGGACACTTAACCAACTGAGCCACCCAGGTGCCCCAGGGTAAAAGAAACTCAAAGATAAAAGATCTCAGAATATAACAGAATGGATCATGAATTCAAATGGCTAAACAAAGTTTTCCTCCTGTACTCATACAGGTTTTTGCCCTACTGCCCAAAGACCAACATTCTCAGCTGTCATTCTTTAAGGTACAATGTGTCTCATACTAGCTTACATAGACGTGTAGCCAACGTAATAAACTCCCTAAAGATACTGATCATGTATTAATCTCTGAATCCCCTGAAAAAGGGTAGGCACTGAATGAATGAGTGAACAAATAAACTCAGCTGGCCTGCTTCCATCTAGTCCTCCCTGGCATAGTGTGACCAACATCCTCACAACTCAAGGCCTATTTTGGAACAATTTCTGATTCTTTACTTCCTTTCCAGCTTTTGATCTTAATAGTGTCCGCTGGATTATCCTTCAATACACTCACCTTGTAAAGACCATGGAAAAACAAATGGCTAGCCCTGTTTATGTTACAAAAGGTTTTTCTCCTAAATCCCAGGACATTTCCAAAGGTTCCCTAACTCACTGATTACTTGTTCAGTTGTCAAGGAAAGGCGTTACTTTCCATGGGACCCAACAGTATCCATGTTCAATGGTGAGGATTCTCCTTTGATGGACAATCCAGTAGGCTGTGTAAAGGATCTGAAAGATGGGGCCAAGTTCCCAATGCTCTCTGCTTTAATTTGGATATAACTTTCCCAGAGAAACAATAGAACAAATAGTAGTTAGGCTCCCAGACAGCCTTGCAGAAGCAGTCTTTTTAACCACAGTGCAGTTAGAATAATACACAATAGTAAATACATTTTATGTTTTCATTATAAATATACCATATTGATGCTGTATTATGGACTAAAGAGATGTCTGTGGCTAATTCTAGTTATCAGTATTTCAATATCCATAAAAGGAGGACACATTATCATTAGTATCTTCCAAATATTAAGCAGAGCAATAAAGTGCTGGAAATCAAACTACAAAAAGTAGAAAGCTAACAAACATAATTAAAAAGCAACATATAGGGTCTCACTGAACACAGCGTTAACTTTCCAGGTAGCTGTTTTCTTCACAAGCCAGGCCAGGCCCACCCAGAAGCAACTATGTTTAAGGGACCTGCAGTTGGCATCGATCTTGACACCACCTACTCCTGCGTGGGTGTCTTCCAGCATGGGAAAGTGGAAATGATTGCCAACGATCAGAAAAACCGAACCATCCCAAGTTATGTTGCCTTTATGGACACCGAGGGATTGATGGGTGATGCTGCAAAGAGTCCAGTTGCAATGAACCCCACCAACACAGTTTTTGATGCCAAACGCCTGATTGGACGTAGATTCAACGATGCTGTTGTCGAATCTGATATGAAACATTGGCCCTTCATGGTGGTGAATGATGCTGGCAGGCCCAAGGTCCAAACAGAATACAACGGAGAGACAAAAAGTGTCTATCCAGAGGAGTCCTCTATGGTCTTGACAAAGATGAAGGAAATTGCAGAGGCTTACCTTGGGAAGACTATTACCAATGCTGCAGTCACAGTACCTGCCTACTTTAACGACTCTCAGCATCAGACTACCAAACAAAGATGCTGGAACTATTGCTGGTCTTAATGTACTCAGGATCATCAATGAGCCAACTGCTGCTGCTGTTGCTTATGGCTTAGACAAAATGGTTGGAGCTGAAAGCAATGTGCTGATCTTTGACTTGGGAGGTGGCACTTCTGATGTGTCCATCCTCACTACTGAAGTTGGGATCTCTGAGGACAAATTTACAGCTGGAGACACCCACTTAGGGGGAGAAGACTTGACAACCAAGTGGTAAACCATTTTATTTCAGAATTCAAGCGCAAACATAAGAAAGACATCAGGGAGAACAAGAGGGCAGTCCGTGGCCTCCATACTGCTGTGAGGATGCCAAGCGTACACTTTCTTCCAGCATCCAGGCCAGTATTGATATTGAGTCTCTCTATGAAGGAATCGACTTCTATACCTCTATTACTCATGCCCGGTTTGAAGAATTAAATGCTGACCTGTTCTGTGGCACTCTGGACCCTGTGGACAAAGTCTTTCAGGATGCCAAGCTAGACGAGTCTCAGATCCATGATATTGTCCTGATGGGTGGTTCTACACATATCCCCAAGATCCAGAAACTTCTACAAGACTTCTTAAAAAAAAAAAAAAAAACAATTCTTCAACGCGAAGGAACGGAATAAGAGCATCAACCCTGATGAGGTTGTTGCTTACAGTGCAGCTGTCCAGGCAGCCATCCTTTTTGGAGACAAATCTGAAAATGTTCAAGATCTGCTGCTGTTGGATGTCACTCCTCTCTCTCTTGGCATTGAAACTGTTGGTAAAGTCATGATTGTTCTCATCAAGTGCAATACTACCATTCCTACCACACAGACCAAACCTTCACTACCTACTCTGACAGCCAGCCTGGTTTGCTCATTCAAGTTTATGAAGGTGAGCATACCATGACCAAGGATAACAGCCTACTTGGCAAGTTTGAACTCACAGGCATACCTCCTGCGCTGCCCCCCCCCCCGCCCCCCGCCCCCGTGACATTCCTCAGATTGAAGTCACTTTTGATATTGATGCTAATGACATTCTCAAAGTCTCTGCTGTGGATAAGAGTACAGGAGAAGAAAACAAGATCAACATCACAAACAAAAAAGGCTGCTTGAGCAAGGAAGACACTGAGTGCATGGTCCAAGAAGCTGAGAAGTACAAAGCTGAAGATGAGAAGCAGTGGGACAAGGTGTCCCCCAAGAACTCACTGGAATCTTATGCATTCAATATGAAAGCAACTGTTGAAGATGAAAAACTTCAGGGCAAGATCAAAGATGAGCACAAACAGAAGATTCTGGACAAGTATAATGAAATCATCAACTGGCTGGATAGGAACCAGATTGCAGAAAAAGAAGAATTTGAACATCTGCAGAAAGAGCTGGAGAAGGTCTGCAACCCCATCATCACGAAGCTGTACCAGAGTGCAGGAGACATGCCTGGAAGAATTCCCAGAGGCTTCCCTGATGGTGGCGCTCCTCCATCTGGTGGTGCCTCCTCTGGGCCCACCATTGAAGAGGTTGATTAAGCTAACCTAAGTATAGGTCTAGCATTGTTGCATACAAAACATTTGAAGGACACAAATTTGTAGCAAATTCCATGGCAGTTTTAAAGTTGAGCTGCTATAGTTAATAAACTGGGCATTCTTGATACTTGAGTATGGAATATGTGCACAGGGAAAGGAAATACAACATTGCACTTTATAAGCACTGTATTGTGAAGTGGAAAATGCAATGTCTTAAGTAAAACTTTATTTAAAATTGGCAAAAAAAAAAGCAACATATACATCTATAACTACAAACATAAAACAAATCATCAGGCTTTGGGATACAGTTTGCTTTTAAGATAGAAAAAAAATTAAGTAACTTTTTAAACTTTGGATAACTTCACACTAGCCCAGTGAATATTTAAGAAAATATAGTTTAAAATTATACTGTAGTTCAATCTTAATATATGAATACTGCCACCTCCTTAATTTAGGGTGTAGAGCACATTTTGATACCATTTAGTTGAAAAGAATAGAACTAAAATAATCTGGTGTGTCTCACTCATCAAAGGTGCCAAATCTGAATTTTTTCTTCACATCAAACAGAAATTAAATTTTACTCTTTTTAGACACACGCCATTGACATGTGTAGACACACCCTATTTAAAACAAATTTGATGTATGCAAATGTAGGTTTACACAAAGAAACAAATTATGGGCTGATTATTCACTTCACAAAGGGATTCACAAAAGAATTCCCCTTAATAGTAAGTTTGCCAGTATACTTAAAATATAGTTACATTTAACAAAAATCAATTTATAAACAACTTTTCAAAAATACAGTATAAAAATAGTTACAAAAGTATCAAGCTTGAGAAACTTCTATCACTACAATCTTTGTCCCCAAAGCTTGACAAATCTAGAAGGTGAAACTGATAAATTAAATACAATAGCTAAAAGTGGCACAGAAATATATAGAGTTCTTAAATAGTTGTTAAATATATGCTTTTATGACTATCCTAATAATCATCATCAAACTACCAAATTCTTCTTTAAAATGATATGCAGAGGCTGGCATAGTCAATATGGCTAAAGGTGACCCCAGCAACCACAGAGCAAAGAGCCCATCTGCCATCTTTATACAGGTAAAGCCAGAATCTGCACAAAAGAAGAAAAATCCAGAGATCCTGATCAGCACTGCAGTGTTTGCTTTGTTTTTCCTTTGCAGTGTTCTCAGTGCTCTGAGATATGCAAGTCAATATCTGGGGAAAGGAAATCCAAATATGATGATCCAAAAATGGAGCATGTGGGACCAACTCAGGGAAGCAGGAAAGATCCTAACGCACCCCCCAATGGCCATTACTGGCTAATTTCTTCTGTTCTGTTCCAAGTGCCACCCTAAGATCAAAGCCAAAAGCCCTAGCATCTCCGCTGAAGATGAAACAGATGTGGAGTAATCTGACAGGAAAAAAAACAAAAACCCCAGCCTCACAATAAGGTAGTGAGGCTAAAAAAAAAAAAAAGAAAAAGAATTTAGCCAGCAGGGAAAACTTGATGGTACAAAGGAGGTGGCTTGTTGCCTGAAGGAAAAAAAAAAAGAGGAAGAGGAACAAGGTGAAGAAGATGACAGATAGGAGGCAGGGAGATAGGGGTCGGTTGAGGATGAGAGGCGGATAGAGAAAATTGAATATCTATCTCCACCCGAATTCTGGAATAAAGAAAACATGGTTATAAACCTCTTTGAGGTCTACCCTCATCAGATTTAACTACAAAATTAGAATAGAATCATGCTGCACTTTCTAAAAGCATCCTGTAAGTAGTAAGTGACTTACATGAATGAAATAGCCAAGGGAATAAGAGCACTCAGACACTATTATAAAAGTTACACAGGTTTGCAATTTTAAAAGTTTTCTCACTCTGCGCATCTTGCTCTTAGCCTTGTAAAGGTATTTAAAGATGTCCATGGTATTTTTTTTATAAGTGGTATTAACTGGGGTCATCGGCTAGAAATCCAGAGTTACCAACTGTATATATCCACTGCTTATGAAATGAATGAGTAACATACACAAACCATCAGGGCCCATGCTGGGCAGTGAGGCGATGGGCAAGAGGCCATTTGGAAGAGTCATGCTTTGAAACCAGGCCACTCATGCTACACCTGCTGATGTTGCTGTCGTTGCTTTTGGATAAATGTATATATGCATTTGCCATGCCATCGACTGCCAGTCTTAGTTTGGAAGGGGGAAAGTTTCTATGAGAAGAGTATGTATTTTTTTATTCAACGGGGTAGGTTTTTTTTAATGTTTTATTTATTTTTGATACAGAGAGAGACAGAGCGGGGTAGTTTTTTTAATGTTTTATTTATTTTTGATACAGAGAGAGACAGAGCATGAGAGGGGGAGGGGCAGAGAGAGAGGGAGGCACAGAATCAGAAGCAGGTTCCAGGCTCTGAGCTAGCTGTTAGCACAAAGCCTGACGTGGGGCTCGAACCCACGAATGTGAGATCTGACCTGAGCCGAAGTCGGAGGCTTAACCGACTGAGCCACCCAGGCGCCCCGACAACAGGGTAGTTTTTAAACAAGCTGTAGATCTCCTCACGTTCAGCAAAATGAAGAGTCCCTTGACCAAAGTCCAGAAAACTTTGTTACTTAAACATACTATATGCAATATTCTTTTTTTTATTTATAATAATGAAATCTTTTGGAAGGAAATTAAAACATTTATGTGTGTGTGCTAAAATATATTCAAATAAAGCATAAATACTTTATGTTTGAGAGCACAGAAGTCAAAACGCAGTTTATTTTGGAAAATGCTTCCAAGCTCTAATGATTTAGGAGTTGAGAAGAGTAAAAACTGGTAAATAAGAGAAATATAATCCTCTCTTGGGAATCAAGCTAATTAAATCAACACGCAGTGGGAACTATCTGAATTCTCTCAAGCGCAGATGACAAATTAGGTGGCTGAATCTATTTACACATTAATAGCAATAATAACAAAGCTTTGACAGAAAGAAAGAGTTTACAAAGAAAATAATAAAATAATAAACTTTCAGAGGGGGCAAACTCGCTGATAAGTGCTCAGCACTGTCTGGGAAGAAGCCGCAAAGCAGTAGAACCCATGATGTTTCCTGCGGCAGAAACAATGAGCCTGATGAGAAAGCTCTCCCGCCCGCCCACTCCCCAGTATTTTAATTCCATGTTTACTAGGCAGCCTTCTAAACACTAATTCACTTGCCCAGAAAGCTTAATACAAGTCAGTCCACACTCCCTCACCTGCGAGTCTGATGTCAAAAAAGTTTCAAAAAAACAAAAGCTCTTTCAGAACTTATCTGGCAACAAATCTTAAACGAACATGAACCCTTTATTTATTCCATTTAATATTAAGTCAAATATTTTATTGCAGAAATATTAACATATTTGATTACAGGTGCGACCCCAGATTCCACTGGGGTATTTTGTAAAATTCAGTCATACTCGTTATTACCTTTCTAAAAATCTAAAAAATTCTGAGTTGAGGTCCTTGGATCTAAATATAAATATTCTGACTCCTGGAAAAGAGGATCCTCCTTCACCAGCCCCCATCACCCCACCCACAGAAATGGGTATTCTGGTTTATACTTCAATATTTATAAATTTAGTTAGTGTGAGTCTGATGCCAACATCTGATCATCTCCGGGTATATTGGTGTATGGGTACATAAAGTCCAATTCCAGACCTACAAGATCAATCACCAGGAATTATCATCACAATCTCAGGTGGCACATATCTACCTGGAATCTCTGTCCTAAACCTACTGGCTTCCACGCAGCCACCAAGTCAGCCCTGTCACCAGTCTTCATCCTCCCTGACGGACCGACTAGAAGACAGACCGATAATTAACCAATCTCCCCTCCCAGTCCTGCCTGTCGGCCTGATACAACTTCTACAATACTTGGAAAAAAAGAAAATGTGAAAAACTAAAATACAATATTTTTAACAGTTATTAAGTAGCAACTTAATTCTGATCACATTAAGTTACTGGAGAATCAATGAATATTTAAGTATTTTCTCTAGGAAATTAAGCAGGAAAAGATTCTCCATGTTGTTTAAAAAAACTTTATGCCAGAAAATGGCTCTGATGGTTCTTTTCTGACCTCAGTTTAGAGCACTAAAGATTCTGAAATAGATCTTCTAGTGGTTAGTAACTAAAGTTTAATTTTGAGCCTACACATTTTTTTCAGCAATACTTCATAGTTTTCAGTGTACAGGTTTGTACATCCTTTGTCTGACTTATCCCTGAGTATTTAATATTTTGGATGGTAAATACTATTTTAAAAATTTTGTTTAGTACTTTTACATTTTAATTTCCAAGTCTGCATTGCTAGTATATAAAAATAGTTATTTTTGTATACTGACCATGTATCATACAAACTTGTTAAACTGACTAATTCTAGATTTTTTTTATAGATTCCATCAGATTTTCCACACAGATAATCATATTGTCTGTGAAGAAAGACAGTTTTCTTTCCAATCCAGATACCTCTATTTCTTCTATCTTACTTCAGTGGCCATTTACAATGTTGAACAGATGTCTACATGTTTTTTTCATTGCATTTACAAAACTTAGTAAATCACAAAATATACAGCTGACATTTTTATTAAACATAGAGAAGTTTAAGTTTAACCTACAAAAATTAAAGGACAAAATTAGGAAGTATATTTATAAGGTACTGGTATTTGACTCATCAAATGTGTTTGCTTGAAGTGCTTTATGACATTGGACTGGTAACAAAAATACTGAGTATATCCAACTGCATTTTTTAAAATAACATTTATTGGTTTTCTTATAACTACTAAAGTAGCTGTGATCTTTGCAGAGAATCTGGAAAATATGACGTTCAAGGAAGAAAATTACAATCATCCTTAACCAGGTCCCCCAAAGATAAACACTGTTTCTGTTTAATTGTAAGATGCACAGGTTTCCATGCCGTTAATTCTTCCGAAGTGCTATTGCTAGCGGCACACTAACCCATTCATCTTACGGCTGCGCTACCGTTTCGTTCTTCCTCCAACAACAGATATCTACACTGCTTTAGATTTTTCATTCTTACCATATCCGTGCAGCACAATTACCATCCTTGTATGTAAATCATAGAATGATCTCTTATGAAAGTCCCTTTTATTCGTTCTTTTATTAAAGCTGTTGGTGTTTCCACTATCCAAGCTAATAAGTGTTTCATATTAATGCTATTAATCATATATCACATTAATTCCAAATATATTCCATTTGCCTGTTTAACTTTATAAAATTCAGAAGTTATTAATTTTATATTAATTGTAAATGTATTACAAAAACAAATAAAATGTGCCATTTCCAATGACGTGGATGAAACTAGTGGGTATTATGCTCAGTGAAATTAGAGAAAGACAAATATCATATGACTTCAGTCATATGAGGAATTTAAGATACAAAACAGATGAACATAAGGGAAGGGAAGCAAATAATATAAAAACAGGGAAGGGGACAAAACATACGAACTCTTAAATACAGAGAAGAAACAGAAGGTTGCTGGAGGGGTTGGAGGGGGGGATTTGGTAAGGGACATTAAGGAATCTACTCCTGAAACCACTGTTGCACTATATGCTAAGTAACTTGGAAGTAAATTAAAAAATAAATTAAAAAAAATAAAATCTTAAAAATACCAAAATGGTTTTTTTTACCCATTCGATTACTGTAAAAACATATTACCCTAAAACCAACAGAAAAGATTAGAGAGAAAAATCAGTGTTACCATAAAAGTGTAAAATAGGTTAAGCCAATTTGATATAGTTTTAACTCATCTAATACAAGCATATCTTAGAGGTTAAAAAAAAAAAGTATTGGTCCATCCCTGTCTTCAAGGATAAAATACTATTTTTCCTACTGAGACCACTGAGGCCTAAATAAACCTTCCAAAAATCACACAGAAATGTATGTGCCCAACTTTAACAATAGCTTAACAATTTTATCATGGCAACTTCCATTCTCATTTCATTACTGAAAAACTTTTTGAGGAAGAAATGTGTGGCAATAAGCATCTTGGGCTAATAAGCATAAGAATAAATCATTATTTAAATAATAATTAAACTTTTATTTATTACACTAGAGGTGTGGAAGATAAAAATGATTAAGAAGCTGCTCTTTCCCTACAAAAATTGGAAGAAAAATCAAATATACAAATAAATTATTGCAAGCAGACAAGCAAAATTCAAAGGAGAAACACTGATAAACATTTTACATTACAAAAGTTTAATATTTTTTGAAACGTTAATTTTAGGAGGTAAGAGGGCAAGATTTTTGTCCCATCTAGCTGTGTGGTACCAAATAAGTCATCTTACTTCTATACGCCTCACTTTTTCTTTAAAGATGAAAAAACAGAGGTTCCAGTTTAAGACGGCAAACGGGAGAAATCATTGCAGCAGCAACATATTTCTTATTTCCTCCCCTTAAGAACCTCCTTGAGCTGAAAATAAAGAATTTCTAGAAGGAGTAATCCACAAAGACTAAGAGAACCATGGAGCCATTAACAGCCAAGAGATTTCAATACGTTTCTCAAGACCAAAAGCAGGTAGAAGAGTATAGCTCATAAAACAGTGCAGATACAGGGTGCCTAAGCTCAGAATACAATACAGCTGAATAAAGTCAAAGTACCAGAAGCAAATGAACACAAACACCGGGTGGGTAAGGAAATTAGGAGCAGCAAATGTAAGGAAGATAATTGAAACTCTGTAACCCTAAAAGTAAGATTCCAATCAACAAGCCTATCTGTATGCAGAGTTCTGTTTCTTATTGCTTTATTTGTAAAGACTGATGACCAAAATTCACAAGATATTTGAGACATAAATAATGAAATAAAATGGAAAACGTTCACTTACAAAGAGATATAAATAAGGAATAAAAAGTGTTGCTTTTTATTATACTAATGAATTTTTACCAATGTGTGTACACTACCTTGACTTTTTTAAAGTGCACTAACTGAAAATTAATAATGAATTTATGTTAGTAATCTGAAGCTCCCTTTCAGTCAATTCTAATACCCTGGGTAAAATTTCAGATAGTTGTTCTTCTTAAGCAAGTGTAAAATATATTTCAGGAAAAAAAAACAGTATGTTAAACCAGTAAACCTATGCATACAATCCTTTATCTTCTTAAATTCTGGCAAACACTTATTTCAAAATTTTAAGACTGTGTGTTATCTATACATGCACACATACAGATCTATTTTCTTTTCTTTCTTTGTTTTTTTAGAGTGCCTGACTGGCTGAGTCAGTAAAGCACATGACTCTTGACCTCGGGGTCATGAGCACAAGCTCCAAGTTGGGTGTAGAGACGTACTTTAGAACCATAACCACTGGCACCATTATTCTTATTATACTACCACTATTATTTTAAATCTGTAAATTCAAATACATTTTAAATCATTTAAATAAAAGAAACATACCTCTATGTTTCGGTAATGTCAATACAAGCAATATTGATCAAATTAGGATTTTAAAAATCCTTTTAGCTATTTATAACACTAGCACTGTTATAACACATCTCATGACATCAATAAAAGTGAAATAATCCTAAATAAAAAAAATCTTAAAAGCCAAATCCTTCAATACTACAAAGCCAAATACTTCAGAAAAGGAAAAAAATTTATGTTCCAAGAATAGACAGTGTCATATCCCCTCCTTTATCCCGTCTGACAATACGATAAGGACCACAGTATGGCTAAAATTTTTTTAAAAGGTAAAGCTTGATGAAGAAAACATACAGCACCATTCAATAAACCACCACCATCAAATAAACCATCACAAAAACACTACAGTGAGGAACTTGCTGAATAAACAGCACAACTGAGAGGTTCACAAATGACTCCCTCGCTCTTGGTGGATGCGTCCCCCAACATCTACGATCCATCTGTGTAACAGACAGGGAATTCTTTTTCTTCTGCAAGCTCAAACACAAACTACAAATCAGCAACAAAATGAGGTCCCCAAATTAGGGAAGAAAGGCATACAATTATAAAAACTGCAAAATACCAATTCAGGCCTAATTATCCTAAGTTAAGGAAACTCTAAATATAGGTGACATCCAACTTAATCATACATTTTATCTGAGGATCTGCTTCAAAGTCATAAGTAAGACAAAGATATCCCTTGTGAGTTACAAATGGACGGTTACATGAACTCTGAAGCACATCCTCTTCAAAACAAAACAAAAAAGCAAATGTTGCATAGAATATCTAGACTATGTTACAAATCTAAAGAATTAAACATAAGCAGGACAAAAGTATTTTCCTTTGCAGAAGTAGCTAGAACCAACCAAATACAGTAGGAAAGAACAAAACAGTTCCAACACTACACTCTACTGTCTTTCTCTTAACTCCTAAAAGTTCGTGGTCTCTTTTTGCCTACCTTCCCCCAGGTTATACCCAACCTGGGCACCTTCAACCACACCTTTGAACCATGAACTAACTACAGATAATAAATCCCAATTCTCTATCTCCAGGCACAATCCGTCTCCTGAGTATGAGACACCTGACTGTCCCACCAGAATGCTTCACACAAAATGTCCCATATTGTACTCGATCCTCACCTGCCCTTTCTATAGACCTAGTCTGGTGACTGGCATCATGTTCAAAAACCTGAGGGCTATCCATTCTATTTCCTCCTCTTCCACTAATCCTCCGTCAGTCACCAAGACCTATTCTACCTTAAAAAGGATAACACTTAAATCCATACTCCCTGTTCTCAACAGTTGTCTTTGTCTAGGCACATATATATTTGGGATTACTACATCTCTCCTAATAATTCTCCCTACCTTCAATCTGACTCATCCTTTAATCATTCCTTTATATTGCTGCTAAAGTGATCTTTCTAGATCTATATTCTAGAATATAATTTAAATCATTTCACCACTGCTTAAAGTCTTTCAGGGATTCCAAATAAAAATGTAAAATCCTTAGGAGACTATCCTGTCTCTTGTCACCTAACTTTATCTCTTCCTAATCTCTCATATATGACACTAAATTATAAATACATCACTGCAAATCCTGGAAAAAGTCATACTGTTTCTCACCTCAATACCTCTGCATATGTTATTTCCTCTTTCTAGAAAGTCTCTTTCTTGACATGGTAACTTTGACTTGCTCAAGACTCAGCTTGGACATGATATATAGCCCTCAACTTTCTCCACTCCCTACTTGCTCCCACCTCATTTAACAGACACTTTCATACTGTCTTATAATTTTTTCAATGTTTGTTTATTTTTGAGAGAGAGAGAGTAAGCAGTGGAGGGGCGGAGAGAGAGGTGGGAGACAGAGGTTCTGAAGTGGATTCTGTGCTTAAAGCAGCAAGCTCGATGCAGGGCTCGAACTCACGAACCAAACCATGAGCTCATGACCTGACCTGAAGTTGGATGCTCAACCAACTGAGCCACCAAAGCCCCTTTATACTGCATTATAATCATCCAATACACACTACTAAATTTAGGACACCATGAAAGTAAAATGCAATTATTATTCATTGTTGTGTGCCACAATGCCTAGTACTTTGCCTGCAAATAATAAGATATCAATAACTATTTATAGAATGTGTAAGTCGTTTGGCTTTTTCCAGAAACAACTTCTACTATAAACATCCCCCAACAGACTCAGAGCAAAGCAGCTACTTAAGAAAAACAAAAGAAACCAGCAAGAAAACAATGGACATAAATAAATGGGGTAGAAAAGGAAAAATTACACCATGGAATCCATTCAGAGTGGGCTCTGAGAGCTGTTTTTCACTCTTCACCTCACATTCTATCACAAGCATGTTTTGCTTGCTAATTAATCTTCCACACTTTTTCTGATTTCCCAGAAAATAAGCGGTGACTAGTTCTTCTTGCCAAAACAGGGCAGGTAGGGGCTGGGGAGGGGGCGGGGGGGGGGGG
>NC_043701.1:82662544-82669923 GCF_006229205.1 Suricata suricatta | reverse complement strand
ACCAGATATCGAACATTCTCCCTAACAGATTCCCAACATCTCTTCCCGAAGCTATATTTTTTTCTCTTATGATATGATATTATATAAATTCACTATTTTCTCTGTATGTAAGCATACACATTTTTAAGATAAAATGAAATACTTTCCTCTTACCTTCCCCTAAGTGGTCCGTAAACAGAAAGTTCCCCAGCTGAATTCCCTCTATCGTTCGCCACAGTTTTCCATGATTACAAATGAAAGGAACAGCGAACTTTCCTTCTAATTCTGGGACCTCTAATATGCCTGATACTTCCCTTCTCTTTTCCCCAGTGGTATCCATACCCAAATTTACCCTTTAATTAAAACAAATTCAGAATCCATTCAAGTTCTTAAGTAATTTTAGAAGTATATGAGAGAATATCAAAATCCAAAGTCCACAAAGAACAATAAGTCTACAACCGTGTTACTCTCAATTAGCTTGGCATAAACAGAAGTACCAAGCCAGTAATACTCATGTGTGCCAAATATGTAATCATCATTAACCAAAACAACAGAAATACATGCCATAACTAGTAGTATCAGATATAACAATAATTAGATGTTTTGAAGAACACGAAAGAGAGAAAAACCCAGAAGACTGAAGGATATCACTTCTGGTATAACTGTGCTAAGCCAAGTTCTGTTCCCCTCCGAGTCGTTAGAATCTTCTCTAACCTTCATCCTTGGAATAGAAAAACTAGCTCATTTGGCAGAATCCACCCTTCTCCCTTCTAACTCCCAGGCGTGAGAAAGACTGAGCTGCCTTGAAACTATGAGAATTATTATTTTATCCAAATAGTTAGAGCTCTAGGCTTAAACTGATCTTTACCCAGCTGCTAACTCATTAATTACAGGAACCTAGTCCACAGAATATACCTTTCTTCATTCCAAAATAATAATGAAAATGCTACATCAATAATGGGGAAGAAGGTACAAGACTTACCTATAGAAACATGCCAAGAAATAAATTCAGAGGGAATGAGGGAAATAGAAAATCACCACGAGAACTCAATGGCAAGATCCAATGATGAATGCTAAACTAGCTGGCAAAGTTTAAGGAGAAACAAAATACTTGTATATCTTCAATATCCCCCAAAAGATACACGAATTTCAAAAGGGAATATAATAACTTTACAGTGGAGAATCTTGGCAGATATCACCTTAACCAAGTGATCAATTAATATCACTAATAGTAAGTCATGTTATCACGTGCCTCTGATGTGATGTGTTGAGAAAAACTCATCATTCTTGTTGTGTCCCTCCCACTAATGCACAACATCAGTCTAATCATGATGGGGAAAAATATCAGGGAAACCCAGATAGACATATTCTACAAAACAACTTACCAGCATTTTTCGAAAAAGTGTCAAACACATGAAAGATAAGAAAAGATTGAAGAACTGTCATAGACTAGAGAAAATTAAGAAGGCAGGATGACTAAATGCAATTTGGGATCCTGGATTGGATCCTGCAACAGAATAAAAACATTAGTGGATATACAGGCAAGTTGTGAATAAGGCCTGGAGATAACATCACTGTGACAGTGTTAATTTCCTTATTTTTTTAATGTTACATCCTTATTTTTGATAACTGCACCACGGTTATGTACAATGTTTAACATACGGAGAAGATGGATGTAGAACATATGGGAGCTCAGGACTGTCTTTGAAACTCTTCTGTAAGCCTAAAATTATTTTGATAGTTTTTTTTTTTAAGGCTGAATTCCTGATACCACACCTCATAGGTTGATCAACACATTTTTTATTTACCTGGTTGTTTCTATTTTTATGTCTCTCTCCTCCAGCCTATTATCAATTTATTCTGAGTTTCTATTTCTACTCTTGCTAAAATGTTTCCAAGTTCTTAAACTTCAGGACCTCTCAAAGCGCCCTTTCATCTTCTCAACACAGAGCTAGATTCTCCTTCCTGTCCTGCCACAAACTGATATGGCTTAAAAAATGTCTCTTAAACACCCTAATTTCTTACAGATTCACTGCAATTAGCAATTTACAAAGTGCTTATAAATAAATTTACATACACTAATTCACAGGTGCACAAATACTAATATTATTTTACAGATAACAAAATAAGACTAGGAAAAATTAAGTGATGTGAAATTTAATAGATTCCAGAACCTGAATCCAGTTTTCTGGCTCTAAGACCAAGTTACCATATTAAAAGAAAGCAATTTGCATTTAAGATTCAACTTCCCTGGCTCCATGCAGTCTAATTACTTCCAAAACACATGATTTTTATAAAGGTCTAAATTTCACCATTGTCCTAAATAACCACCTTGCAAGCTACAATCAAGAATTCTGAGATTCAGTGAAATGTTGTGTTCACTCTCTGTGTTCAGTTCTAACTCTTTAGAACTAAAAACCACCACCACCAACGACTGACATCAATTTAGCCATCAACTTTTTAAGCTTTCAAAAAACCACCTCTGTTCTTTTACTAACACTGCTTCAAGCTTTCAAATACATGAGGTGACGCTCTAATTTCCATGCAGTATTGACATTTGCAAATCATAACTAAGGGCAATTCTGCAAAACTCTAAATATCTAAATACCCTCACTCTAAAAAAGGGATGGGTAGTCAAAGGGCTAATCCCTAATGCACGTATCTGAGACTTAATGCAATATAGGGCAACGCAACAAACTAACGGAACTTGAAATTCCCGAGAAATCAACTTTCACCTGACTTAACTTTGAGCAGTTTTCTCCTCCACCGCTTGCAGACTTATCTGATATCTGTATTAGTCAACTGAGAACATTATTAAGCCCCACGGAAGAGCACGGAAATTAAAAAAAAAAAAAAACAGTATGGAAACAAGCCTCCAAGTCTGAAACCTAGGCTACGAGAAAACCATTAGTTTACTGATAGGCATTTGCTACGTGCGAGGCACTAGAGACGCAAAAAAGCTGCTTAACAGTGATTTATTCAATTCTGTAACTTCCCATCCTCACCCCTCCAGAGCCCTGGCATGGGCACGAGTTCAAGATGAATTGTTTTGGAAACGCTGATGTAACGGGATCTGCTCCCGCCAGGAACCAGTGGCAGAAACAGACCGGCACGGGATGTAACTTTGGGAAGTACTGTTTGGACACCTTGGCGCTGTTTAATTCAAACGGAACAGGCTGCAGCTGTTTGATCCTGCGTGGATCCCGGGGGAAACCAGCACAGAAAGGGGGTCTCGCACAGGGACAAACCGGGACACCTTTGAGGGTGTGGGGAAAAGAAAAGGTGGCATTCACTTGCCTCCCATTCCTGCAAGAAACGCCGGGCCTCGTCAGAACCAACGGTCTTATGTCTCCTAAACTCGTCCTTCACGTACTGGTCACCCAGGGCTTTGAGGTCTGGGGGCAGACCCCGGTGCAGCAGCAAGATGCGCCGATACAAGGCGCGGACCCGCGAGACGTGGCCCGCCTGCATAGCGGCGAGCGTGGACCGCACACCGCGCCTGCGCAAAAGGACCACCCGTGCCCACCCCACTTACAAGCGAGGTTTTAGTGAACCGGAACACGGGCGGAAGAGGGCACCCGACCTTCATCCGGTTTGGTCCGCTCTAAAATCAAGACCTTCCGGAAACCCGAGCTGCTGTGGCGGACGGGGAAATAGGCGGGTCCTTCTCTGGAGGAGGTGTGGCCTTAATGGGGCTTTACCTGAGGCTCCCTCGCTGAAGCCGGGAGAATGACAACCAACCAGAGTTTTGGCTTGGGCCTTTTGTCCCCTCAGTCAGGCCCCATTCTCTTTTCCATTCCTCTTACCCTCCTGATAAAGGCCTGAGAAAGCCTTGTTCAAAATCGGGCGCGGGGCGCCTGGGTGGCTCAGTCAGTTAAGCCTCCGACTTCGGCTCAGGTCAGATCTCATGTCCGTGGGTTCGAGCCCCGTGCGGGGCTCTGTGCTGATGGCTAGCTCAGAGCCTGGAGCCTGCTTCCGGTTCTGTGTCTCCTTCTCTCTCTGACCCTTCCCCTCTCATGCTCTGTCTCTCACTGTAATAAAATAAAAAACATTAAAAAAAAATCGGGCTCCTCCAGGAAGCCTTCCGTGGTTGGTTCGACCCACTTCAGGTGTCTTTGAGTGTTCCTCTTCTCTGAGAGGGGTCAGAGGGGGATTAGGATTAATCTGTACATTCACGAGACCACCTATGCACATACTTTGCAAATCTTTGTGCTCGCAATTCGTACCCTGAATGTGTAGCCTCTTTCATATAACTCAAGTGAGCCGGAGCTAGCAGGTTTCATTAGTGCCAGTCAAATTGGCTGAAGAATCGCAGAGAAATATTTTAAGTGTATTGTTCCCAGGGCCACAATGCTGGAGATGCTGGAAAAAAAATAGTCTGAGATGTAAAATGAGGACGTTTAAAAATCTCCACCTTTTGCAAAGATTATACTGAGAATGTGACTGGTTTTCAAAGCTGGCAGCTACTTGGCCTCATCCCTCCTCTCCCATCACACCTTTGATTTTTCAGCAAGTCCTGGTGACTCCACCAACAAAATGTTTGCCCAGTTCAACCATTTCTCACCATACACTCAATTACAACTCTCTCTCTCTCTCCCTCTCTCTCTCTCTCTCCTGTCAATACCTCCTGATATTGTGTAGCTTCTTGTATTTCTCCTCTGGCCATTATCAACTTTGGGCATGATCCACCTAAACTGTAAATTAGATCATGTTACTCTGCTCAACAAAATCCTCCAGTAAAACCCAAAGTCTCTCCACTTCTTAGCTCTCTAAATTTTCTCCTACTGTTCTCTCCCTAGTTCATCTTTGGCCTAGTTCATCTTTGAATGGGCCAAGCACACACCCAAGTGAGGGCCTTGGCACTTGGTGTTCCCTGTGCTTGGAATGCTCTGCCATATATATGTCTTCTTGTCTCATATCTTCATTTCGCCAGCTCATTACTTCAGGTCCCTGTCGAAGACCCTCCCTGGTGACTGTATTTGAAATTACAACATCACCATGCTAAGAACTCCCTAAACCGCTTCTCTGTTTTTCTCTAAAACACAAATTTTGCTTATTTGCTTATTGTCTTCCCCCCCACCCCAAACACACACACCCCAGAAGACAAATTTCATGAGGGCAGGCATTTTCTGATTTTGAGGATGTCAAGTGACTCATATGACCTAGTGATGAAGGGGCAGTGTAGGAATTTGTGTGATTCTCTCCCAGACTTTTTTCTGTGCAAAGACTTTGTGAAAGACAAAGACACACCCGGCTAACAAGGGCAGGGCCTTACCCATTTTAGAACCCTTTTCAGGGCTGACCACAGTGCCTGACAAATAGTGAGTACACTAATACTGATTACCTTGAATGGACTTTTTCCTTCTGCTTAAAATTTAAAAAAAGTATTCGTTTAAAAGAGCACAGAACATCTTTAAAAAATGGATTTAATTTGGTATCATGACAAACCACATTAATGGCAAGGATTGAATGGCAGTGCGGTTATTTTACTTCAGGAAATATTTTAACCATATTTCATCTGTTAATATCTCTATAAATTGAAAATTAATTTCTTGTTCCAGTTTGCTTTTTTCTGGTTTCCTTTGGGGCTAAATTACATGTATAATAAATGCTTCTTTCAGAGCCAAAGCTCTTATTAAAATGTAGAAAAAACATTCTGCCAATGAATTAATAAAAAAATAACAATAAAAGACTCAATTCAGCCTAAAGGGAGCAGAAAAGGTCCACAGAACATTGGGCAATCAATACTCAGAAATGGCAAATGATGGGTGAAAAAGGAGCCAAGACATAGTGGTTAGGCCTTGGGAAGAGGAATCAAGCAATAACATCTATAATGATAGATGCCCTTTATTTTATTTATTTATTTATTTTACAATGAGCTGGACAATGAGGTATGTTTTGAGGACAAAACTTTCTCTGTTTCCTTGACCTTCCAATTTAGGCTGACCAGTTTTTCTCTTGTGGTCAAAATAGCCATGAATTAAAAATTAGATCTGAGTTATATTCCTGGTCACTAACCCAGATCAGAACACATGCAGGACTTTCTTTTATCCTTCCTCCATGTGTTTCTTTTTCCTGTGTGTTTTTAACGAGTCACTCAACCACTCTGCGCCTGGATTTCCTTACATGTCAAATGCTGGGTTAGGCAATTTTCAGTACTTTGCAAATCTATAATCAAATCATGATTTCTCCCAGATTCCCTTCAAAATTTTTTTTTGTGCAGGTAGAAGCAGACACATATCCATCCTGAAATAATTGCTTTGAAAAGACTTTTAAGAGAAAAGGATCCTCAAAGCTATGTGGAACACATCCCCTAAGCCTTTCAGGGTACACAAAATGTAACAACCACAGTATACCCAGCAACTAAAGTATGCAGTATGGGATTTGTGCTGACCAACTCCACGCAAATAGAGATAGAAGAGGCTGCTAGACAAGTTTTCTGACAAGCAGATAGAGAACTGTTAAGACAAAGGAGGTAGAGATAAATTAATGAATGAGAAAAAATAAACTGAAAGAAGGAGAAAGGAAACACCTGTGAGGAGCCTACTGCATTCTGACTTTGTAGTGTGCCCTAGTCTTTACTTGGACATGTTGAAAACAATTCTTACTTGCAAATAATATTAAAGCCTTTTCCTCTACAGCAGAATGAGAAAGGGCTGGTGAATGGAAGGGCTGGTGGGGAAAGATTTGGAAACTGCTTTATGCCGTCAGGTATGGAAACACAATCTCAGGCTTGGATTTGGTTGTGCATTGGCTCATTTTTTAATTTATGGCTACTAAATGCCACATTTTCAATCTTTGAAAAGAATGAAGAGTTAAATGCCTGAAACAAGATACATCTTTAATGCAAACAACTTTCATATGCTTAGAGAACTGGGAAGACGAATAAGCTGGATTTAACGATGGTAATTACCTGCAGTCCCCGAACAACATCACAAATGGTCTCTCGTTTCCTACTTTAAACGTCGAGTCCCAAATAGGAACATTACTATGTGGAGGAGAAAATGTAAGAGGAAAGACTCCCTTAAACATTTTTTTTTAATATTTTATTGTCAAGTTGTTTTCCATACAACACCCAGTGCTCTTCCCCATAAGTGCCCTCCACCATCACCTCTTTTCCCCCCTCCCCCTTCCCCTTCAACTCTCAGGTCATTTCCAGCATTCAATAGTCTCTCAAGTTTTGTATCCCTCTCTCTCCCCAACTCTGTCCCTCCTCCGCTCCCCCTGGTTCTCCATTAGGTCTCTCCTGTTTTCCTGTTAGACCTATGAGTGCAAACATATGCTTTCTGTCTTTCTCTGCCTGGCTTACTTAGCTCAGCATGACACCCTCAAGGTCCATCCACATTCCTACGAAGGGCCATATGTCATTCCCTCTCATTGCCATGTAGTACTCCATCGTG
>NC_043701.1:82652596-82662444 GCF_006229205.1 Suricata suricatta | reverse complement strand
TCTCTCTCCCCAACTCTCTCTCCCTCCTCTGCTCCCCCTGGTTCTCCATTAGGTTTCTCCTGTTTTCCTGCTAGACCTATGAATGCAAACATATGGTTTCTGTCCTTCTCTGCCTGGCTTACTTCACTCAGCATGACACTGACATATGGCCCTTTGTAGGAAAGTGGATGGACCTATAGCCTTTTTTAACTCATCAGTTGTTTCTTTGATGCTTTTCTCAACCCTGGCGATTAATCTTATGACAAGCTTTTTAAATTCTTGATCTGATATGTTGTCTAGATCTGCCTTGAGCAGTTCTGTGGTTGTGACTTCCTCCTGGAAGTTTTTCAGGGGAGAGTTTCTTCGTTTTGTCATTTTTGCTAGTTTTCTGTCTCTTGTCACTTTTAGAAAGCTTGTTGTGCTCTGTGCACCTATTAATATTTCTCTGTTAAAGGAGGATTATTGACTGTCCAGGGCCTGTCATTTCAGGGAATGTTCTCTTAATGGTGTCTCTCAGTTTCTCTTGTTGTGACTGTGAATATTTTATTTCCCTACTCTGCAATATTTGGGACTCACCTTCTTGCACACTTTGGCTTGTTTCGTGGTGCGGTCCTAGGAAGGAAAACAGACAGACAGACACAGAGGGAACAGAAGCACACATACACACAGACAAATCAAACAAAGAAACACATAAAAAGGGGGAAAGAAGAGTTAGAAAATGGAAAGAAAAGAGACAAAAAGAAGAGAAGAAGAGAAAATAAAAAGAAAAGAGAAAGAAGAAAAGAGAAAAAAATATATAGAAGGGGGTCGGAGACAACAAAGAGCAGTAGACAGTTTAAAAGTGTAAGGATGAGATACAGGAGAATATATCTGGGTTGAGGGGAGAGGTAAGGATGAGATACAGGAGAATATATCTGGGTTGCTAGAAGGTGAAAAAGTAAGGGAGACAGGAGAAAGGAAAATGAGGAGTAAAAATTTAACAGAGCTAAGTAAAGAAAAAGAAAAAACAACAAAAAGGGTAATAATAACAAAGAAATAAGTACGAAAAAAGTGGAGAAAGAAAAAAAATTAAAAAAAAAAAGAGCAGCAGCTCCCCCTTGTGGATAGGCTTGGTTTGATGTGGTAGGTCTCGGAGGCTGTTCTCAGATGCTCTGCCTTGGTGTCTATGGAGATTAGAATGGTGGCATGCCAAGCTCCGCTGAGCTAGGCACTGTAGCCCACTCTAATGAGTCCAATCTCATGGGGCTGCAGTTGAGCCGAGTTGTATTTTCCAGACCCGCCTAGGTTCAAAGTTCCAGTCCATGCACATTTGCACTACCACAGATGAAATATATTTGTTTTGGTGGCTGGCTTCTTAGGGGGAGGAATCAATTTGTCTTGGCTCAGGCAGGGATTTCGGCTGCCCCTGCCTGAGGCGAAATGAGCAGCAGTAGGTGAAGTGTGCACCTTCACAGACCCAGCTGCAGAGTCCCCACCCCCAGCCAGGATCACGATTGCAATGGGGGAAGGAGAAAAAAAAAATTTGAGACTCTCTTGGCTTTGGATAGCTGTTGCTCAAGGTGCTGTGTGCTGCTGGAAATGAGCTGGGAGCTCCTGCAGCCCAGTGCACACCCAGGCCTCCACCCGCCGCCGACTCCCTGTTGGGGGTCACGAAGGTGTGGGCCCTATTTTTTCCTGTGGGCACCTGGGATTCGGGATTCGCACAGCCAGTGCAGGGAGGGAGATGCGCGTGGAAATGAGGTGCATGGTTTCGTTCCCAAAACCGAGTTCGAGGTGCGCATGCCCCTGGTGCAGCCGCTGCCGGGACGCCTCTGCCCCAGTCTCTCACCGCACCATGGCCCGCTGTGGCGGCACTGCGGCCCACTGCCACTGCCGTCGCGGGCGCCTCTCAAAGTGCGCACCCCCGGCACAGCCGCCGGCGCCGCTTCTGCGGTCACTTCTCACCACGCCGTCGCCGTGGGAGCACCTCTCAAAGTGCGCAACCCCGGCACAGCCGCTGGGGCCGCTACTGCAGCTACTTCTCGCTGCACGTGGCCACCGCTGCAGCTGCTTCCGCTGCTTCCCCGCTGCCGAGATGGCTTAGGGCTGGAAGCTGTTCCTTCTTTTGCACCACCTGGATTCGGGATTCCAGCTACCCAGCAGTTATCTATGGAGTGGGTCCCTCTCTCCACGCATGGCCAGATGTTCTTTACCTCTTCCCCAGAGACAGTACATCTTCCCCAGAGACAGTACTATGAGCCTGTTCAGACTCTCTGTCTCTTCCCTTTGTCTCTCGGGCTCTGTGCACGCTTGCCCCGCGTTGGGCTGGGGATCCTGCCTCCCCTGTCCTTCCTGGGGTGGCCCGTTTTCAGATCTCCCCAGTTCGCACTCACTCACTCAGGTATCCTTGAGGTTCTATTCTTTCTAGAGTCCGTATTTTCTCCTTCCGCTTTTGCAGATGAGAGTAATATCCTTCTCAGTTCTATCGATGGGGCAGATGGAGTTACAGAGCTCCCTTCCTCTCCGCCATCTTGGCTCCTCCTCCTCCCTTAAACATTTTTACTTGGTAGCTGAGTATCTCTAAGTACTGAAACACAATGGTAAGGAAGCAGATCATCTTAAAAGCTGCTTTGGATTCTGTGTCTCCCTCTCTCACGCTCTCTGCCCCTCCCCCACTCATCCTCTGTCTCCCAAAAATAAATAAAACATTAAAAAACTTTTTTTAAAAATCTTTAAAATTTACCTTCCCCCTATTATCTCCCCGGTTGCCTTCTGGAATTTATACTGGATCAATGCCAAAATGTTACATTAGTCACTAACATCTCTACTTTCCATATTTGAAGCCCCTGGTGCGGTGTTCTGGAAGAATTTTGTGACTTTCCAGATGTGTTCATCTGCCGTCGGCTCATTAAGGTTTTTTTTGTCTCATTCACTATTAGTTAATGATGCACCGCCCTCTCTTCCTGAATACTCCTGTCCAAAAGTTCTTGTCTATTTATTCTAAAGCTCTGTTGTGCTTGTCTGTTAACTGTTTTCTGAGGTGTAGGTCCTTCAATTAAAGTTCCTTATCTTTCCTGATACTGGTTCTCCTCAAAAGTGGGTGATTCTGACTAGGGTTTACTTTTGTATTCAGATATCTTATTAGTGTTGCTATTCCCTCTGCTTTATTCCAGGGAAAGGCTAGATACGCTACTAAGGACTGTGTGCCCAGCCATTTTCAGGAGGAGTAGGAATGTGGGAAGAATGTGCCAGGAGGCTGTCCTGCCAGTTTGTGTGTCTCAGTGGGCGGTCTTTCACTTTCAGAAATTCCTTTCTCCTTGGGTCCTTGCCAAGCCACCAAAGGGCACTCACCTCTCTCCATGACCTGGGCTCCCTTACTCACGCCCCTCACCTGCAGACAGACACCTGGCTGCTCCTGAGGGAGCCCCTAACCACCCACCCTCTTAGCTGCCAAGGCCCTCCCCGCGCCTCCTTGGATCTCCCAGTGCGGCCTGTTCTTGGAATCGTTCTCATCTGTTGCTGCCACTACTCCTCTGCTTACCTTTTGGGCTGATTTTTTTTTTTTTAAGGAGATTCCATCTACTCTCCCTTTCCCAGGGATTCCTCCCAGTTTCTAGAACAGCATGCATTCCCGTTATTTTTCTAATCCAGTTGCAGCTTTTTAAAATATATCTTTTATCACATTTCTAGGGATTAGCAGGAACTGGTGACCCTATTGTCTTTCCTGTCTTTATCTTAATATTTGAAGTACAAAGCGTTATTTATAATTGCAAAAAACAGGATCAGATCTAGATGTCCAACATCAGGGAACTGATTAAGTAAATTATGATATATTTATGCAATGGAATATTTAATATGCTTTTAAAAACAAACAATACCCAAGTTGATATTTAGTGTGAGAAAGTACATCTTAATTATTGTCAGGCACCAAAAGTAGGAGATTAGGTAGATGGATAATAGATAGATACATAGATACATAAGATAGAGTTAGTAATTTTTTAACTAAAAAGAAACCTAGAAATTAATATTTAAAATATTAACAATGCTGTTGTATCTGGTAGGATTATTGATGTACTTTCCAGTTTTGAAGAAGTTCTATCTCTGGTAGATATAAAATATATTTTACATTGCTGTTTTAAAAGCTTTTGAGAGGCACCTGAGTGGCTTAGTCAGTTAAGCATGTGCCTCTTGATTTTGGCTCACGTTATAATCTTGCGGTTGTGGGATGGAGCCCTGCATCAGCTCTGCACTGACAACCCAGACCCTACTTGGGATTCTCTCTGTCACCTCCTCCATCCATTCACTCTCTCTCTATTTCTCTCTCAAATAAACATTAAAAATAATAATAAATAATAAAAGCGGTTGAAAAGAGTTTATATTCAAGCTTGCATGAAATCTTTACAAAAACGGATCAAAAACTAGATCATAAAGAAAATCTCCAATTAATTTTTTTAAAAGCAGGAAATTCGTGGACGTTATTCTCTGATTACCACATTAAATTAGAAAATCATAACAAAAGTTTACATTAGAAAAATACAAACATTTGGAAGTTTTAAAACATTGTCTTATGTAAATGTTAGAGCAAAGGAAAGGAACATAAACAGAGTATTTAGAAAATATCAAGAAGAGGCACTGAAAGACTGGGAAGGTCATGGAACAACATGCATTTCATTTTCCTTGTATCATTTTCATGATACATACACTCAGCTGCTCTTCTAAAAAGAGATTACAGATGATCAGGAAGTTAAGTTGTGCCTGGAATGACAGATACAATATGGGCAGGTTAAAGAAAGACTTAGGCTCTTTGAAAGAGAAAAACAACGTGAGAAGCAACATTGAACTTGTGTCATTAAAACAGTGAAGAAACCAAGCTGATTAGAATTGTGAATAGTCTGGGCAGTAGGAGAAAATTGTCTTAAAAATAAAGTGCTTGGAGCTAAAAAGAATATACATATGTTTTAAGATATACCTATATAATACATATATTTTATGTATAATTATAATTATTTATACATATTTCTTTCATATATATATTCTCATATATTTATATATATTTCTTAATGTCTCATTGTAAACAATTGGTGAAACTGGGACCAAAGAAGTAACTTTGCAACTGAATAGATTTAGAAATGGAGAGGGGCACCTGGGTGGCTCAGTTGGTTAAGCATCTGACTTTGGTCCATGGATGTGAGTTCAAGCCCTGCATTGGGCTCTGTGCTGACAGATCAGAGACTAGAGCCTGCTTTGGATTCTGTGTCTCCCTCTCTCTCTCCTCCTCCACTCATGCTCTGTTTTTCTCTCCTTCAAAAATAAATAAACATTAAAAAAATTTTAATAAAATGATTAGAATATGGAGAGTCTTAAGAGGCATACAACACAGTTCACCACTTTTTTTCAAGTAAACTCTATGCCCAAAGTGGGGCTTGAAAGCCAAACCCAAAATCAACAGTCACTTGCTCTACCAACTGAGCCAGCCAGATGCCCCACATTTCGCCATTTAGAGGGTAAGAAATAAAGAATTACTGGGGCGCCTGGGTGGCTCAGTCAGTTAAGCCTCCGACTTCGGCTCAGGTCAGATCTTACGTTCGTGGGTTCGATCCCCGCGTCAGGCTCTGTGCTGACAGCTAGCTCAGGGCCTGGAGCCTGCTTCCGGTTCTGTGTCTCCTTCTCTCTCTGCCCCTCCCCCTCTCATGTTCTGTCTCTGTGTATCAACAGTAAATAAAACGTTAAAAAAAAAAAGTAAAAAAAAAAAAAGAAAGAAAGAATTACTGGAAATTTTAAGCCAGAAGGACATGATGAGAGCAGTGCTTTAAAAAGAAAAATATGGCAGCCTTGCGCAAAATAGTCTGCTAAAAGAATAAATGAAGAGCGCCCATGTGGCTTAGTGGATTAAGCGTCTGACTCTTCATTTCAGCCCAGGTCATGATCTCACAGTTGGTGGGAGGGAGTCCTGCCTCAGCCTCTACCCTGATAATGTGTAGCCTTCTTAGGATTCTCTCTCCCTCTCTCTCTCTCTGCCCTTCCTCTGGTTGTGCATGCTTGTTCTCTTTCTCTCTCACTCAAAATAAATAAACATCTATAATAAACACATACATACATACATATATACATACGTTTATTCAAATGAAAAAAAGGCCTTGTATTGAGCCCATCACTACAATGTGCCACTCAACGAAGAATATGATGAACTCAACTGTCTACACTTGAGTCTGTGCTTGAGAATGCCAGGAGTTGGTGGCCTGAGGTAGGCAGAGCTCTAAGAGTACAGTCAAGGGATGCTGAAGGGCTCTTGCTTTAGGGGGAAACCAGGTCGGGGAAATGGGACAATTGGCTGAATGAAAGAGTAACTCCGGTTTCCCTTGGACAAAGACGGACAAAGAGAAGTCAAGAGGAAAACTGCTTTGGAAAATGCATTGTACTTTAGTCACACTGAGTTTGAAGGCAGAGCCTATGCTACAGGCTGCATTGAAAAGTTCCTAATAGTATCAGTGGAATTTAGTATTGGTCTGTGTCAGTGGTTCTCAACCATGGCTGTATATTACAATTACCTGGGAAACCAGTATAAAAAAGATACTAATAATTGAGCCCACTCAAAACCACTTGAATTAGAATCTCTGAGAATGGGATGAGGCATTGACATTGCTTAGTACCTCCTCCAATGACTCTAATGTGCAGGCAGGCTAGAGGACCAACTAAAGATTTCCACCTTGGAGATACTTAGGATCTGGGATAATTGTCTAAGATATGAAGACACTGTTAAAAAAAACCTGGTTACTAAATATCCAGTACTTCAACACTAAGGAGTTTCTGCAGTCGTGGGTTTAGAGATTTTATATAGCTAGCAATACTCTAAACCGTAAAAGCAAAAATTCTCTCTAAGGAAGAGAATGGAAGACTGAAAAAAAAGTGATGCAACTCTAGGTTGCATCCACAATTACAGAGCAGAAGGTAATTTGTAACCTCAGTGCTGCCTGAAAAGCCCACTCTAGAATTGTTCCACTTCCCACACGCCACATCTGCAAGACTAGAGTGTTTCTCTCAGGACATGGTGTAAGCTTTTCAAGTAACTAATGAACATTCAGAACATAGCTTACTTGGGGCACCTGGGTGGCTCAGTCAGTTAAGCGTTCAACTCTTGATCTCAGCTCAGGTCATGATCTCAGAGTTTGTGAATTCAAGCCCAGGGTCAGGCTCTGTGCTGGCAGCTTGGAGTCTGCTTGGGATTCTGTCTCTCCCCTTCTCTTCTTGGCCCCTCTCCTGCTTCCACGTGTGTACATGTGCTATAAATAAATAAATAAATAAATAAATAAATAAATAAACTTTAAAAAAAAGAACACAGCTTACTTACACAAAGTTGGCACTGTTAATAAAGATCCACAAGATCTCCATTAATTGTATCTTCTTCCTTCCTGCCCTCCTCCAACCCAAGACTTCAACCAGTAGTCTTGATTACATCCTAATCCTTTTGAGACGTGGCTTCATAATTATCCACTCATTTTTTTCTCCACTGACATCTTCAATTTTCAATTATTCTTTTCAAGAGATTGTCCCATTCAGCTCATAAACATTTACAAGAATACTCCATCCACATTAAAAAAAGAAAGCAAAAAAAAAAAAAAACCTTCCATCTATTCTGCATCCCCCTCAAACAACCACCCTTCAACTCTGCTTCCTTCATTGGCAAACTTGAAAAAAATTACATATTTCTCTATCTCCATTCCTATCCCCCACTTAATCCCTTTTAATCTATTCCTGGCCCCACCACTACTCTTCTAAAATCACTTTCTTCAAAGTAACTAGTCATTTGCCTTCAGTTTTTATACTCTCTCCTGACCTAGAAATCTTTCTCAAAATCAAATCTTTTGACTCCTATACATGTGGACGGTCCAGGTGATCCCACCTCTGGGGTCCCACGTCCTGTGTGTTTTTAGCTCCCTGCAGTTCTTCCCATCACCAAACGTGAACACACCCAAAGGCTCAGTCCAAACATCAGCTTTTTCTGAGTGCCCTTGTCCTGTCGGGCCGGCTCCAGCAATTGGTGATGCTCTGCTGCCCCCACCTGGCCAAGCCCATTGTAACCACGCTGGAGGCTCTCGTACCCTTACCTGGAAAAGCGCCAAGACACCTTATTAAATCACACACACCTCTGACCTCTCTACAGTTTCAGCCCTCCAATCTAACCACGGGTTAAGTTCACATTGTATGTCCCTTCACCTCTTTAGAGCCTATGTCCCAAACTAAACTCAACATTTTTCTCCAAAGACCTCTTTCTCTCTCATTCTTCCGCTTACCTAGACTCAAGATTCAAGAGACATTGGTAACATCTTTCACTCTCTTCATCTATTTTGTTATTGATGAATTCTTGTTGAGACTTCTTTTGTAAATCAGTGAATCCCCCGCAACATTATTGACCCACGTGCCAGTTGGATCTAATTGGATTTCCTTTCTTCAAACCCTTCAAAGATTTTCCACTGACTTCAGGGTAAAAGTCTGTACCCCCAGAATATAAAAGTAGAGTAAAAAATCACATTGAGGGGCACCCGGGTGGCTTACTTAGTTAAGGGTCCTACTTCAGCTCAGGACATTATCTCATGGTTCGTGAGTTACAGCCCCGAGTCAGGCTCTGTGCTGACAGCTTGAGCTGCAGACTACTTTGGATTCTGTGTCTCCCTCTCTCTCTGCCTGTCCCCTGCTTGCACTATCTCTCTCTGTCTCTCAAAAATAAATAAACATCGAAAAAAATGTTTTAATCACATTGAAACCAAAGGCAAGACTTCTGGCTGAGCTATTATTAATACTTTCTCATTATATTACATGTATTTATACATGTATATATTTTTATGATATCCAATATAATTTTATTATATTAAACACTATAATATACAATTATATATTGTATAATTTTCTTTAAATTAAGGGAAAAATTCTAAATTATATATTCAGAGATTTAAATTTCATAATGCCATTATGCTTTTAACCTAGAAAAAGCAAAAGTAAATACGTATATAAACAAATGCAAAAAATAATTGAAAAGGGCAGTCATTTCTCTTCCCTCAACTCCCACTTTATAGTTAGTTCACAATATGGTTCTTCATCCTCACAAATTTAAGGTGACTAAATTGTGTTTATATTCAACTAGATTCCTGTTCTGCCATTTGTTAATTACGTGATCCTGGACTAACGTTGACGCTCTCTGGGTCTCAGTTTTCTCCACTAAAGAGGAGAATGACATTTTGTACCTCAAAGCCTCTTGCATGTTTTAATGACTTAATAGGTAAAAAGGATTTCAGCACATAGGAAGTGCTGATTAGTGTTAGCATGTTGATGGTGATGTCACCTGATAACCAATAGAAACTGCACTTCTTATTTTAAGAAGTCTTTTTTAACTTTGCCCACTTTAGACATAACATCGTAGATGTCTAAGGTGTAAACTTAAATTAACTGAAATAAGATAATGCAATTTAGGTGACTACCTAAATTCTTAAAACAGAGTGTATACATGAGCCCCTGCTATACATATGGTCTTGGCCCCACGACCCTCCATTGAGAAACAAGGACGGCTGCTCTTGAAAAGATAATCTCTTGTAAATCTGCACTGAGTTTACTGATTCAAGATAAATACTGTAATATCTGACAGACTCTCAGCATCAGTGACAGGAACAGAACGTTTTAGTCTTGGACTTGTGTTATGAAAGCACTTGAATTGCTACTCTTCATGCTGGCTGAGAATGACAAATTAAGTGAAAATTAGTGGTTAGTCTCTATCTCCCATTCTATAGTCATGGTGATGAAGGATCATTTATCGAGGGAATGAAGAGTAGGTGCCGGATAATTCTGGAAACTCCATTATTCTGAACCAATAACTTCTTAGAAATTGTTTTCAAGGTTTC
>NC_043701.1:82606619-82652496 GCF_006229205.1 Suricata suricatta | reverse complement strand
GCTGGCGAGGGTGTGGAGAGATGGGCACCCTCTTACACTGTTGGTGGCAATGTAAACTGGTGCAGCCGCTCTGGAAAATAGTGTGGAGGTTCCTCAAAAAACTATCGATAGAACTCCCCTATAACCCAGCAATAGCACTGCTAGGGATTTACCCAAGGGATAAAGAAGTGCTGATGCATAGGGGCACATGTACCCCAATGTTCATAGCGGCACTGTCAACAATAGCCAAATCATGGAAAGAGCCTAAATGTCCATCACCTGACGAATGGATCATGAAGATGTGGTATATATACACAATGGAGTACTATATGGCAATGAGAAAGAATGACATATGGCCATTTGTAGGAAAGTGGATGGACCTTGAGGGGATCATGCTAAGCGAAATAAGTCAGGCAGAGAAGGATAGATACCATATGTTTGCATTCCTAGGTCTAACAGGAGAGACCTGGCAGGGGACCATGGGGAGAGGAAGTGGGAAAGAGAGCTGGGAAGAGTGAGGGACACAGATCAAGGGAGACTACTGAATACTGGAGATGATCCACGGACTGAAAGGGGAAGGGGAGGGGGGGAGGGGGTGATGGTCATGGTGGGGGGCACTTGTGGAGAGAAGCACTGGGTGTTATATGGAAACTAATTTGACAATAAACTATTTAAAAAAAAAACTAAGGCCTTGCCAGTGAATATTTACAGGATTTCTTTTAGAAATATAATAGCAAATATCACAGATGTCTAAGAATTAGGCTCAATTTTAGAACAAATCATAATTTGTTTTATTGCTTTATTTAATTGGACTTCAACTGGCCTTTGGATAGTACAATAATGTTCTTAAGCAGATGAGATTATTTTAAAATAGATATAAGATGGAATTATGGCCTTTCTTGAGAATGTCACAACATATGCAATCAGTTATGAAATACACATTTAAAGTAAGATCAAATAGGATCATTATTAACAAAAATTTTTAAAGGAACATAAGTCCAATCTTCCTTTATGGATATATTATGAAATTACAGACTTTCTCAAGCAGAGAATAAACATTTTATAGAGAACCTATTTTGCCATGTATAGGTGCATGATATTAAAGAAAATTGGGGGGGCACCTGGCCAGTTCAGTCAGTAGAGCATGCAATTCTTGATGTCAGGACGGTAAATTCAAGCCCCACATTGGATGTAAAGATTATGTAAAACTATAATCTTTAAAAAAAATTTTTAATAAAGAAAAATTTTAAAATAAAGAAAAACCTTTGCTCAAAAGTACTCAATTTATGTGTTCACAAATGTAAAATAAATTAGTTTTTAAAATAATTATCGTCCAGCACCATTAAAAATTAAATTCAGACATAATTAAAGGGGAAGCTTAAAAACTTACGCAGTAAATTTTCATTTTTACTCTATTTAACAGGCTCCTCATGGGTCCATAAAAGGCCACTCGAGAGGGAGTAAGGACGACTCTAACCTGAGTACACACAATATTTTCCAAAGTCCTCCTACTGGAGAAACTATATAATGTCTCAAGAAGATGAGCCTGAGGGAAGAATGAACTGTTCAGAAAGAACATTTATCCTACATCGGTGCTTTTCACTAATCATCTGGGTATCTTGCTGAGATGCAGAATCTGATCCAGTTGGTCGGGGGAGGGTCCTGAGAGCCTGGATCTCTAACAAGCTCCCAGGTGAGGCTGGTGTTGCGGGACCAAGAAGAAGTGAGGTCCTAACATAATCTGTATCATCAGCTAATTACGAACGACAGTTTACTACCCTGACCTGCATCCTCTCACTCAGATATGTGTAATGTGGACATTTTAAATGACTTGCAGCTATCTAAAACTTTTTCAAATTGAACTCCAATATAAAGTATTTTCATTGCTTAAAAAAAAAGTGGTATGATATGTAAAAAGAAAAGAGCCAGATATCATCTGAAAGGATAACACAAATAATCAAGAGCAGAGAATAACAAAAATAAGGCTCAAGTATAATAATCTTTGAGGTAATCAGGCCATGGCAGGAGAGAAAGGATACATGAAGGTGAAGGTGAATCCCTCCAAACTGAGAAGTATTATCTTCAGGTTTGGGGCTTGCCCAGCCTCAGTAGATAGCTTTTGCATGGGGTATGGGAGGGATTAAGCCTTAAGTACTTAAGGCTAAAAGTATTCACGAAGGCCTACAGTTGCCTAATCAAATTGCTTTTATGCCTTTGGATCAGCGTTACATTACCCCACAGGGAATTTAAACACAAACATAAACATGTATTTAAATGAACTTAGAAGAAAGCTTGTTGTCTCGTCTCCTGTTTTAATTAGATCTGTCTTATGTAAGAAACATATAAATGCAGGCTTTGTGGTTTCCCTGGCAAAGCTACAGCACTAAGTAAATCCACTATAGTATTATTTTGTTTGCTTTTTTCCCTTAATTAAGTTTTTAAAGTTTCCTTAGCTCTCTGTGTGGCTGCTTCAGCTTAGGCAGCCGGGTTTGTGGTGAAGGTTTGGGAGAGCACATACCAACCTCCCCTTGCCCCTCTCAGGCGCCAAACAGTACCTCCTGTGCAGCTAGATAGGAAAGCAGGAGAAAAAAGGCAGGGGTGGGGGGTGGGGGACATCCCAACTGCACAATAAATGCCTTTCAGAGAAGCCTCTTTCTATCGTACTGAAGGAAAGCCCATTACTTTCCTGGCACACTGATAGAGGACACTCACAACATTAAACATCAAGTATGTCAATAGCTTTCCAGGGTTTATGGAAAATAAGGATAGTACTCAATTATATAATACCAAAATATTAAAATATTTCATTGGCCTAAGTGCTATCTTCACTGTAGATCTCAGGATTGGAGGCTCCTCTAGAGGCCAGTTTTAATCTTTTTTTTTAATGTTTTTTTTTTTTTTTTGATACAGAGAGAGACAGAGCATGAGAGGGGGAGGAGCAGAGAGAGAAGGAGACACAGAACCGGAAGCAGGCTCCAGGCCCTGAGCTAGCTGTCAGCACAGAGCCTGATGTGGTGCTCGAACCCACGAACGTGAGATCAGACCAGAGCCGAAGTCAGAGGCTTAACCGACTGAGCCACCCAGACGCCCCTAGAGGCCAGTTTTAGAGGCTGCAATCATGTCTTAGCAAAATATCCAATATGGGGGCGATCAGTAAACATGCCCCTAACTTCTCTTTTCCTTTTGTTAAAACCACAGCAAAGAAGGTAAGGTTTGACTAATGGACACACACTGCTGAGGGGCTTCAAAACCTTTTGAATTTTTGTCTATTTTTTTGGTTTGTTTTCTTTTAGTTTAATATTATTTAGACCTTAGTTGAATGCTGCTAGAAATCTAGAGCAAAAAGGAGCATATGCATAATACGAAGTATGTGTATTAAATACAGCAGGCTCCAAACAGGTATGATTAAGCTAATGGTGATCCACATGGCTTTGGAGCACTTGAAATGTGGCAGATCTGGGGACATCTGAGCGGCTCAGTAAGTTGAGTGTCTGACTTCAGCTCAGGGCTTGATCTCACAGTTCTCACAGTTCGTGAGTTCAAGCCTCACATCAGGCTCTGTGCTGACAGCTCAGGGCCTGGAACCTGCTTCATTCAGATTCTGAGTCCCTCTTTCTCTGCCTCTCCCCTGCTCATGCTCGCTCTCTCGCGCTCTCTCTCCCTCTCTCTCTCAAAAATAAACATTAAAAAAATTTTTGACCCTTGAACAACACAGGAGCTGGGGTGCCAAACCCCTGCACAGTAAAAATTCATGTATAACTCCCCCCTCCACAACTTAACTACCAGTAGCCTACTGTTGACCATACCAATAGCATAAACAGTTGATTAACACATATTTTGTATATGTATTGTATCTGTATTCTTACAGTAAAGTAAAGCTAGAGAAAAGAAAATATTCTAAAGAAAATCATAAGGAAGAGGAAACATGTTTACAGTATTACGCTGTGTTCATCAAAAAGAATCTGTGTAGGTAGGTCCACACAGTTCAAACCCATGTTGTTCAAGAGTCAGCTGTGCACATCAGATATCTAAGATTTAACATAAAAAAAATTTAAAAAGATATAAGGATCTCAATCATTGTTATAATATTAATTAATGTTTAAGTGATTTTTTTATATATTAAGTCAGATTTGTTTCACAAATAATGGTGAACGATGACTCATATTAGATATAGGTACGTATCTGCGTATCTTGTCATGTTTTACAACGGCACAGAAAAAACCTAGTAAGTCCACATAGTATTCTTTAATTATGCTTCTGTTTTCCAGGTTATGTACCTGGTTTAAATAAACTAAATTTTATGTATGAACAAAGACATACCCAGAAAGTAGAATGTAAAAAATACGCCTAAACGTTAAAAGTGATTATCCAGGAAAAGTGAAATGAGAAGTGATTTTTCATTATTTTCTTTGTGCTTTACTTATCCTTCCCCCCATAATTTCTGAGCCTTTTAAAACAAAACAAACAAAAAGGCTGTTCTATAAGCAGATGCATAATTAATTATTTTTCTTGTTGATATTTTTTCCACAACTATTTTACATGACTACCTAATTCAATCATTCAACATAACTGATTAAGAATCTCCTAAATACCAGGCACTGTGCCTGGCATTGGGAATGTGCCAATATACATACACTACATGTTTTTATCAAACAAATAGCCAAATACTCTCCATTGTCCTATGAAGGGTGCTGGAAATGCAGGTTCCTCTACTAAATCTCTCCTTATTTTCCAAATTTCCTTAATGTCAGTGAAAGTAGAATTACTTCAAACAGGTTTTTTTATCACTTTGTTTGATCTTTATTTTTTAAATAGTTTATTACCAAGTTGGTTTCCACATAACACCCAGTGCTCTTCCCCACAAGTGCGCCTCTCCATGACCATCACCCCCCTTGCCGTTCTCCCTCCCTCTTCAGTCCTCAGTTCCCAGTATTCAAAAGTCTCTCATGATTTGCCTCACTCTCTCTCCCCAACTCTTTTCCCCTGCCTTTCCCCTTCCCATGTTCCCCTGTTAGGTTTCTCCTGTTAGACCTGTGAGTGACAACATATGGTATGTGTCCCTCTCTGCCTGACTTATTTCGCTTAGCATGACTCCCTCTAGGTCCATCCATTTTGCTATAAATGGCCAGATTTCATTCTTTCTCATTGCCATGTAATACTCCATTGTGTATATATATATATATATATATATATATATATATATATATATATACACACACATTGTGTATATATATATCACATCTTCTTGATCCACTCATCAGGTGATGGACATTTAGGCTCTTTCCATGATTTGGCTATTGTTGACAGTGCTGCTATGAACACTGGCGTACATGTGCCCCTATGCATCAGCACTTCTGTATCCCTTGGGTAGATCCCCAGCAGTGCTATTGCTGGGTGTTTTGATCTTTAAAGTGATGTCACCTGATGTTACAGGAATATCTGCCTTCATCCATAAAAGCACAAATTTATAGTTTCACATCCATCTTTTTGTGACTTTGTGCCAAGAACCAGTAACAATACTGAAGCCCCCATGCCCTTCTGAGAAGGCGACAGGCCTGGAGAGGAATCAGTGAGCCCCTGCTCCTCTCCTTCCTGAAGACACTCATGTTTAGGAAGCCCCAAAGGAGGCTGTGTGAGACCAGGCTCATTAAACACAATAAACAAAAACTGATCAAACACTCAAAGACCAAAGTTTGTAAAAGATGCTTAGCTAGATAAATATAGATCTCCAAAATGGAACTTTTCTGTTTGCCCCAGGTTCCAGCAGAAACCACTGTGATTAGCAACTTCCAGCTAACATTTAAATTCTAATGTAGCTAAGTCATGATCCTTCACTGTCTAGGTGTAGCGTGTTATTTAAAAACATCTGCTGCCAAGCCCACCCTGTTGCTTTCCACAAAAGACAGCACATTAAAAAGCTTTCTTGACTAGGCATTTAAAGTCCTTCATAAACTGTTCCCAGCCCTGTTCCTCCCCAGTCTGTTTCTGTACCTTCCACTCTAGGCAACTGGCATAACTAGCTAGTTCCAGAACATGCCTCACTTCTTCATTTTTGTCTCTCACAAAGCCCCCCTTTATTTTCTCCGTTTTATACATTCTCCAGTGATAGATGACACTTACTTCTTCAGGAAATTCCCTGAGAGGACTTCGATCCCCAGAATGCCCTCCATCCTTGGACTCCATTGTGCTTCTCTCTGTAGAACTCTCTAGGCCAAGAGTGGGCATAAAGGGCTAGCTGATTTGGACAGAGTGGGACTATCAGTGCCCAGTCCACACTCTCTCAGAGCATCTTCTCTCTGTAGCTCCTTGCCATTCAGTACTGTTGTTTTTGCTTTCCTTGTCTCTTCCCTGCATAAGACAGCCTATCTAATAGAGAGCTTAGATGGATCTTTAATGGGCCATAGAGTCTTTTGGGTTACAGAACACAGAATGAGTAAACAAGGAAATGTTAAACCATTATTTTATGATCTCATTGCTCTTCAACTTTTCAAGACTGAGTCTATTCAAGTAGATGTTGCGCTCTGTAGAAACAAGGATCATGTCATACTCCTTTTATCTAACAGAGCTCCCCAAACAACAGTTTGTGCATAGTAGGTGCTAAATGGTTATGTGTTTCTTGATATCTTATTCAACACAATCATGACAAAGTGGCTGCATAGAAATGCCACAAGTAGTTTGAAGCTGATCAGCTCCCTGGCTCCATTCCTATTGGACACTCAACCAGATCCCCCTTATAATATAGACCTACCCTAACCCTCTCTGCAAACCTATACCTGAGCAAGCCCAGTGCATGGACCCTCACATCAGCCCCCTAGGAAGATCACGGGACTGGTGTCTCCCCTAGACAAAACCATAAAACTACCCAAGATTCTCTTCCCATGAGTCCCCAAAACTTAGGTCTAAAAAAGCACGGACCTGGGACTAAAAACTGGTTCAGGGAACTTCAGTGTGGAAGATGGAATGTCACGATGCCATTCTAGCTGCCCATATGGAGCTGCGAGTGGAGGGTTCAGAGGCACTCATGTACTCTAGCGCAAAGAGGAGGATGGCCTTGAACCCAAATGCTAAGACTGGCTGGCACTTTCCCAGGCATTTTCAACTCAGCCCTCTAGGTGGACCACTGCACTGCTGAAGAATCCTTTCCTGAAGCTTTCTGGGATCTACATCTAACCTTAACCTTAGCCCTACACCTAACCCTAACCCTTGCCTACCCCTAAGGCCCATGGCACCCAACACCTGAATCGACCCCTCACATGGGCACTCACTTAAGAACTCCAGGGAGACTACAGGACTGGTGTTGATTATGCCCTGCCCACTCCCCTGGATGGAAACTATCCTAGCCAAAGCTCTATCACCATGGGGCTCCTAATCCTGAGTCCTAGACCACTCCGGACCAGGGGCCCGGGATGGTGCATGGTGATTGGCTGCGGTACATGCAATGTCACAATGCCGTTGCTGAAGCATGGATGGAGCTGCACACTGGGGCTCCAGAGGCACCCCTGTGCACTAGCCCAAAGAGGAGGCCGGCCCTTGAAACCAAATGCTAAGCCTGGCCGGCACCTTTCCATGTGCCTCAACTTAGCCCTCTGGGTACCGAATGCACTGCTGGCAGATCTGTTTCTGGAGCATCCTGGTAACTTCCTCTAACATTTAACTCAACCCTATAGGTAACATTATCCCTAGACCTACCCTTCACACTCTCTGCAAACCTATACCTGAGCTAGCTCCGCACATGGTCCCTCACTTCAGCCCTCTAGGAAGGTCACTGGACTGGTGTCGCTTCTACCCTGACGATTCCTCTAGATGAAAACCTAACCCTACCCGAGACTGTTCCCATGGGGCCACAACACTTGGGTCTGAAAAAAGTGCAGACCTGGAACCAAGAACTGGTTTGGGGTAACTTGGCGTGGAAGATGGAACGTCACAATGCCCTTTCTGATGCCCACATGGAGCTGCACGTGGATGTTCCAGAGGCACTCATGTACTCCAGCCCAAAATGGAGGGCAGTCTTGAACCTGAACGCTAAGCCTGGCTGGCACTTTCCCAGGCGTTTTCAACTCAGCCCTCTGGGTGGAACACTGCACTGCTGAAGGAGCCATTCCTGGAGCTTCTGGGGATCTTCATCTAACCCCGAGCCCAGTCCAACACCTATCCCTAACCCTACCCCTACCCCTAAGGCCCATGGCAACTGGACACCTGAGTTGACCCCTCACATAGGCACTCACTTAAGACCTCCAGGGAGACTACAGGACTGGTGTTGATTATGCTCTGCCCACTCCCCTGGATGGAAACTATCCTAGCCAAAGCTCTGTCGTCATAAGGTTCCTAATCCTGAGTCCTAGAACACTCCGGACCAGGGGCCCGGGATGGTGCATGGTGATTGGCTGTGGCACATGCAATGTCACAATGCCATTGCTGAAGCACGGATGGAGCTGCACGTTGGGGCTCCAGAGGCACCCCTGTGCACGAGCCCAAAGGGTAGGCCGGCCCTTGAAACCAAATGCTAAACCTGGCCGGCATCTTTCCATGTGCCCTCACCTGAGCCTTCTGATAGCCAGTGCACAGATGGCAGATCTGGTCCATATGCATCCTGGAAACTTACTCTAACCGTAAACTCAACCCTACAGCTTACATTAACTTTAGATCTACCCCTCAGGCTCTCTGCAAACCTATACCTGAGCTAGCCCCGCACATGGGCCCTCACTCAGCCCTCTAATTGGCTGTGGCACATGGAATGTCACAATGCCATTGCTGCAGCATGGATGGTGCTCCACATTGTGGTTCCGGAGGTACCCCATGCACACTAGCCCAAAGAGGAGGCCAGCCCTTGGATCCAAATGCTAAGCCTGGCCGGCCCCTTTCCATGTGCCCTCAACTCAGTATTCTCTAGCAACACTGAAACTAGGCATGGTTGCAGTGGCTCAGATGAGTAAAGTGAGAATAAAGGGAGCATAATGCCTTTAGCATAATTGTCTTTTCTACCAGCATTTCCATGCAGGCTCTGTAACTCCGTGAGAATTTTGTGGCAAAGACTGTTCACTGTCCCCTGATACTAACCTCACTTCTCCCTTTTTGAGACCAAAAGCTCACATTTAACAGGTCACATGTCTGCCAGCCTGACATCATATTGTCCAGTCTTCCTTGTATCTAGGCAGAGGCATAAAACTAAATGCCACCTGGTGGGGTTTGAACAAAATTGATGTGTACACATTCTGAGTCAAATCCTTTAAAAGAATTTTTTTCTGGCTAATTTATCTCTCCTTCCCCTTGTCCAGGCTCAAGTACACAGCATAAAGTTAATGAACCAATTTTGAAGATAACACCACCATATAAGATGGTGAAGGAGCCCTGAGTCCCTGAATTGCTCCATGAAACAGAACCACCTACATACCTTAAGTTGCCAGTTAATTCTGGACTGATATATAAAGGAAATAGAACATTGTATCTCATTTGAATCAGGGTATTTTCAAGTCTCTTTATGATAGAGTCACTTAGCCTTTACCTTAATTAACATGGATATTTTCCAGATAAATAAGGCTTATTAAGATCAACCTCTGTCCCTTGATTATATGACATACTTTACTTTCCAGAAGCTTATGCATAGGCTCTGTGCTTTTGTATGGATTTCTTTCAATATACAAAGCTATTTAAGGACATCAAAGCCATATAGACTTGGCGCGTCACCTTCACCAACTATTGCTTTATTTGAGTTACAGAGTGTGGCTTCTGTAGGAGTCCATCAAATTTTGCCCTTTTCTCGTTTTGTCTTTCTTTTGCCAAACACAGGCTTACGTGTCACTTTTTGCTACATGAATGCACACATTTGATGTTTTTCACCAATGCCCTAGGAGTTCAAGGAAGAGTTCTATCTATCCTATGGCATATTCTCCAGGAACACATGATGTCTTAAAAACTGGGGTCCAAGAAGGAGAGTTCCAATCAGAGAAGCCTGCATATGTATAGCTGTTTATCTCTTCACTCTCAATCTCAGATATAATTCTACCTAGTTTGCTGAAGCACTTGTGCTAGAGCTCTAAGACATCATGTTAAGAAGTCCTGCTCTGGGGTGCCTGGGTGGCTCAGTTGGCTGGGCGTCTGTCTCCGGCTCAGGTCACAGTCTCGCAGCTCATAAGTTCGAGCCCCACATTGGGCTCTGTGCTGACAGCTCGGAGCCTGCTTCCAATTGTGTCACCCTCTCTCTCTACACCTCGCCCACTCACACTGTGTCTCTCTCAAAAATAAATAAACATTTAAAAAATTAAAAAACAAAAGCATAAAGCTACTTCCCAATAAAGGAATTGGAAACACATTTATTAAAAAAAAAAAAAAAAAAAAAAGAAGTCCTACTCTGAGGCTGCCATGCTGTGAGGAAGCCCAAGCTAAAGCTACACAGAGTCCACAGGGAGAGACCTCAGATACAATATGAAGAGAGAGAGGACAGGCTAGCTTTCAGATGTTCTGGCCATCTACTATTCCAGCTCCAACCACTGTCTGACAATAATCAGATGAGCAATTTTGAGCCAGAACTACCCAGCTGAGCCCTTCTTAAATTGCTATCCCATGAAAAGCACGATGGATTATAAAATATATTGTTATTTTAAGCCACTAATTTGGCAGTAGTTTGTTACACAGCATCAATAACTACAACAGTAACCAAAAGGATAGAACCTGGTACCCAATTTTTCGGAGGCCATGAGGAGAAAAGGGTATTTCTGACCAGAGCCCTTACCGCCTGAGAGTTTTGGCATAGAGACCACAGAGTTTTGATTCAAGAGTCTTGGTCTTTACTCTTTGCTCCAACTTGCTTATAAAGGGTAACTAAGTAATTCACTTGAGTTTTTCAGATTCCACATCTACCAAGAGCCTATGTGGCTCTTAGGAAGAGTATAGAATAAATAGAAAATCATAGGAACAATCCTCCCAATGAAAGCATTCAGGAAATGTTACCTGGGGGTTGATTACCTCATGCCCATTTATCTTCATGAAAGTCTTTTTTTAAAACGTTTATTTATTTTTGAGAGAGAGAGAGAGAGAGAGACAGAGTGTGAGTGGGGTAGGGTCAGAGAGAGAGGGAGACACAGAATCAGAAGCAGGCTCCAGGCTCTGAGCTAGCTGTCAGCACAGAGCCTGATGCAGGGTTCTAACCCACAAACCGTGAGATCATGACCTGAGCTGAGGTCGGCTGCTTAACTGACTAAGCCACCCAGACACCCCATGAAAGTCTTGTAAGAAGCTAAAGCTGGATGAAATGGATAATAATTTGGTGGATAGACTTTCCTCCTCTGCAACTCCAACAGACTCAACAGAGTTGACTGACTCCTATTAAATGTCAGTTACCTTCTGACTTGTTATATTACAGATGAAAGGCGCTAGCCCTTTCATAACTGTAGAAGGGAATGCTGCTCCCACTCTATACCTCTGTTTTATAACTCCACAGGGGCAGGCCCCCTTGCTTTTTGGTTAGGAAAAGCAGTAGTCTTTTCCTTTTATGAGTTTTGCTCTCTGTGAGATCCCAGGGTACATAGGCAGTCAGAATCATTTCTTCCAACCCCACAGCTCTTTTCAAAATCCCTCCCTTGGCAGCTAGCAAGTTTCTCATAATCTTTTTTGGAAATAGCTTTTCTCTGAGAATAACCGCCCTGCAATGAGGTAGGGAAGAACATATAACTGTCCCAGGAAAGCCTTGTCCGAGGCCATTATTTAATGCCAATCCTAGCATAGTATAGTGACTACTGGAGGAAAATATTGCTCTGATGCAGAAATCAGGCTGTGGCTGCTCAGCATGGGTGGCCCAGCAACCAGGCAGAGAGGGACTACAGGGACAGTTCTTAACCTAGGTTACTTCTAATGTTCAATAGTCAAAGGAAAATAATGAAAGCTAACTACTTCACTGTGTATTCAGATACTGCTTCTAACCAAACAAAAACAGAACCTGAAATAGCTGCTACCTTAAAAGCTAAAGTTGAGATTGTTTTCTGGAAAAAAATATGTCTATACTTTCACATATATGTAAAATATGAATTAATCATTGTAATTTTTGAGTGAAAATCTTGAGCATGCTATTTATTAATAGTAAGATCATTAATCTTAAAACAGAAAGATGAGCACAGATTATTGATATTACAGTTATTTCAATTTTGGAAGTAAATTAAATAGTTAATGTTGAATTCAGTGAAATAGATTTTGATTACATCAAGATAACTGATAACATCCTATAGAATATATAAACATAGAAAAATAGGCTATGTTTTAGGTGGTATTTTCCTCATCTTTCAATCTGTTTCCACAACCCTATTTTTCCCAGAGTAGAAACACAAAGAAATTTTGTTGCTGGTTTTAATTTTTAAAAATCTAATGTGAAGCTAAACTCAAGTCTAAAGGCTACCTTGCCTCTTAATTTTAAAACTGTTAAAATAAATTGGTAGACATACAAAAAGATATATCTGCAAAAGGTCAGTAAATTTACACTATTAGAAATTTTTAATTTAGCTTTTTTTCTACTATTATAATTTTTAAGTGTTGCAGGCCTTATAGTGGAAGTTTTCAGAGCTGTATCCTGAGTCATTTAATTTCTGTTAACAGATCTGTCCTGGCTTCTTATTGGCATTTATTCCGATGCCACCCACGTAGAACTCCAAATGTGGATCCAAGGACTGCTGAGCTGTGAACACTCTATTTGTGTAATTCTGCCAGTGACCACCCTTAAACCTCAGAAGAATCAAAGGAAAGCAAAGATATGCTGAAATGTTAAGGAAAAAAAAAAGCCAACTTTGAGGACACTTACAAGAATGTGAGTTCTATACGGCGCCCTGTCAAACTGGGGTCTTAGGGGTCAGGACCACCAATGTACAGTTTTTAACTGTCAGGACTTCTGGGTATGATCTGTGGCAAAGTTGTACATGTGTATGTACCAGCCTGCCCAATGCTTCACACAGAAATTAAGACTAACCACAGCTGAAAGAGGAAACCCCCGTTTGGCACAAAGAATAGGTGAATTGTAAGCCCTGAGCCAAAATACCTTCTTTTACCTTCCTTTGCACTTAAATAAGATCTGTGTGTGTGTGTGTGTGTGTGTGTGTGTGTGTGTGTGTGTGTACACGCACGCACGCTTTGAACCTTAAAATAAAAAGACATGAGACAGCAGGGCTTTCCTACCAGCAGCTCTGAATTAGGCAAAAAGTGAACAAAAAGAATATATCATTGGGGCACCTGGGTGGCTCAGTTGGTTAAGCCTCCGACTTTGGCTCAGGTCAGATCTCACGTTCGTGGGTTCAAGCCCCGGGTCGGGCTCTGTGCTGACAGCTAGCTCAGTCTGGAGCCTGCTTCCGGTCTGTGTCTCCCTCTCTCTCTGCCCCTCCCCCTCTCATGCTCTGTCTCTCTCTGTATCAAAAATAAATAAAACATTTTAAAAAAGTTAAAAAAAAAAGAATATATCATCGTCATTTAAACCTTCACTACTGCCTTCCTTGCCAACATCACCAACACTAAAAATCTTTGTTTCATTTTCATTTCAATTTGTAACTTCAGTTTTATTCAGTACTCTGAATTAAAGTGAGGGTAACATCAGTTAATTATAAGTTAATTTTGGTGTAATCTGGAATAAATTAGGTGATTGCTTAGTTCACATAAATATATTGTAATCATAAATTGGGATTTTAGACTTTGAAGGGAGCTTTGAAATTATTCCCCATTTAAACCTCTCATTTTAGAGATGAAAAAACAAAAATGAGATCCAGTGTGATTAAGTGACCTGCCCAAAGTCACACAGCTAATTAAAAGCTGAGTAAGAACTAGATTCAAGGTCTCCAGCTTCCCCATCTGGTGTTTGTTTTTTCTAATACACCTCAACTTTTGATTAGTCATAATAACAGGTAGCAGGGACTTGGATTAAACAAAACAGCAAAGAAAACTGGTGTCTCCTTTCCTTGTTTCTGAGCTCCTTGCAAATGGGATTGTTTTATTGTTTATTTAATTACCTTGATAACCTCTGCAGCATCTAACACAGCATAGATTTTCAGCAAAAAACATGCTTAGTTAAATGCAGTGAAAAACTGCAGGAAATCAACTGATGTATCTTTCTAGGAACAGCAGATTAATGTTAATATTAGTGCTGTATACAGTGAAGAAAGGCTGCCAGCCAAGTGGAGAATGACTGGGGAGCTGGTCAGGAGTTTGCATTTTCCATTTCTCTACCACAAAAAATAAACTACATGGAGGCAATAGAGACCTAACAGGAAAATACAAACAGTAGATTTTTTTAAATCATGTAAGCTGTTCCTTTTTTCTCATCAGCCTTCTCAAGTTGCTAGTGATTTATTCTAACAAATGGAACCCTCTCACAATTTGTTTTTGTTGTCAGATATAAGCCATCTCTCCATTGTGTGTACTATAATGAGCTCCTACTATTCAAATTTTTTTAATGTTTATTTTTGAGACGGAAAGAGACAGAGACAGAGAGAGAGAGAGAGAGAATGAATGAGGGAGGAGCAGAGAGAGGAGGGAGGCTCAGATTTCGAAGCAGGCTCCAGGCTGCAAGCGGTCAGCACAGAGCCTGACGCGGGGCTCAAACTCACATAACACGAGATCATGACTTGAACCAACGTTACATACTTAATCAACTGAGCCACCCAGGTGCCCCATCAGTATTCGGATGTGTTGCTAATAGGGGTGCCTAAGTGGCTCAGTCAGTTGAACATCTGACTTTGGCTCAGGTAATGATTTCATGGTTTGTGACCACTTATGCTCTCTCTCTCAAAAATAAAACAAACATTTAAAAAATATATGTTGCTAATTAAAATTTTAGCAGGAGTATCATGTATTATAAAGAGCATTTGAACTGAGGATTTGGGTGTGTGGTTTCTAGTCCTGGGTTTGTCAGTAATGAGCTGTGTGACTTTAGACCAGAAGTGCAAGCCCACTGGTGAACCCTCTTCTTCCTTCCAGCTTCCAGATCAGATGGATCAATATGCTTTCTTAATGAATTTACAAACACTTATAGTACAGTACCTAGGACTAGGCATGTGTTTATTGTCCAAAACAAGGCAATTGCTTCATTTGGAGAGAGAAAACTTAACATGCCAAGTTATCACCATCATAAATAGAAGACTCACATTGCATGTTAGGCAATGAGTGGGTGTTCATGGGGGTCAAAGGAATTCAAGAGGTACAGAATTGGGTCTCTGCCCTCTCGGGCTTTCACAAATCATCTGGGAAGACAGAACCCTCATGTAAGAAAATAAGTAAGGTTCACATCAGTCTTATCACACCAAGGGTTTGGTGGTTTTATTTGGGGTTTTTTTAAATAAGCACTACATTCAGTTATATAATCTTAAACTCCATAAGCATATACAACGAGCGAAATGTGACCTAGACTGGAGTCACATATCCTGAAACTGGGAGATGACTGCAAGTCTAGCTGTGTCCTTCATACAGGAACGTAAGGTGAGACCAGGGCAGCCACGCAGGGTCAGGTGCTCAGAAGGGTCCCGTACTGGGGTTTTTTGCTCTGTGGTCACAGTCTTGAAATTCTTAATAATGTTATGTTTGGATTGTGTGAATGCATTCCAATGGGACAATAGAGCATGTGCCAGGATCTTGGAGCCTCGGCTTGGTGAGATCCCGCCTCCCTCCATCTCCCCACAGGATGCGTGGGCTCTCAGTGGCATGCTTCCCTATTCCCAGGCACCCCACACAAGCCAGTCTCCTTCTTTCTTGTCCCATGACAACTTCCGTCTTCCACTGCTGGCAGAAGCATGGCTGTAAGCAGAGTGAAGGGATGAGTGGTGGCCAGCACCCAGCCCTGCGCTGACAGCACCACCACACATCTGTTGGGCAGCCATCCAAGAGGCTGCATCGGGCAGGGGCAAGCCTCTTCCCTTTTCCCACCCAGATGGTGAGCATATCTGGCCCTGAGGTTTAAGGAACCTTGGGGGTCAGCTATCTACTGCAGACTTCCTAGATCTCACGCCGCCCCAACACTGAGGCTCCTCGCCTGGGCTCAGCGCTGGCAGGAGCAGAGGCAGGTAATCATCAGGCGCACGCACACGAGCCACACATGCCCTTGGACAGCTGTGAGCATCTGCACTCACCCCCAGAGCATGTCCTGCTCCTGCCTGGGGTGGGGGGTCTCTCTTACTTCTCCCACTCCGCCGGGGTGGGGCTTGTATTTCTCTACCGGACCCCCAGCGGCAAGATATTTCCCTTTCATTTTTATATTGTGTTCTGATAGTTGCATTTAAAATTGGCATTGCATCATATAAAAATAAATGGGAAATTTCAAGTTTTTCTTTACTTAGAATAACATTAAATAACAAAGAAAAAAAAAAAACGTTGACAAGACCGAGAGACCACAGCAAAAAGAGCAAAGCTTTATGTGTACTTTTAACAGCACTTTTCCTCTTGCTTTTTATTTATTTTCCCCCTGCCTTTTAAACAAAGGCTCCACATTTTTACTTTGCGCTGAGACTTACAAATTATATAGTCAGAAGGAGTTTTTATTATGTTGAGTATTATGTATGTATTATGTAGAGTTTTTATTATGTTTTTCTTATGTGTTATAATTTTTGTAGTCAGAATTGTTTTCCCACAAAGAAAAAAAGGAATTCTGTCCTAAAAAAGTTTGCTTGGCAGTGATGTTTGTATGCTTCTAAAAAGTTGAAGGATTTCCACCAATCCCTAATCTCCTGATCCTCTTTATTTATTTTATTTTATTTTACTTTATTTATTTCTTGTTTCCACTGCCATTTCCTTGAGGACTCCTCAAGCTTCCAGGAATGTTGAGTTTTAACATCTGATGCTTGGAAATGGTTATTCCACAACTACTTGCATGTACTGTGTCAACTGTTTTGAGGGAAAACTATTCACGAAGTACAAAGTCTATGCAGAGAAACCCTGCAAGAATAAACAGCACCCTGTGCATGATACGCTCAATGTGGAGGGGGTGAGGGTCGTGGCATTTGGCCTAAGACCCTTCATCAGGTCTCACCAGCTGAGACAGCACAACAGCACTTGGAGCAGAGGGGAAAGACATTAGAAGTGTACAATAATGATTGGTTAATATATGTATTTAAAGGGAAATATCATAGAGACAAATCATATTATAATATAACAAATCAATTACAGTTATATTATAGATGGCATTAAGACACTATGGCCCTACAATTTTGTTCTCGGTTTGATTCACTTGACCTTAAAACACCTCAAATAGATCTGCTATAACTTACTTACCATTTTCTTACCTGTAGCTATTAACTGGTTTTGGTTTTGTGCCCCCAAATCTTCTGTATTTAGAGTTATTTCCTTAAAATAGATTCCCAAATATTGGTACAAAGAATATGATACTGATAAAGAATCTTGATATGCATTCAAATTACTTTTAAAGAACATCACAGAAATTCCTGCGCCTACAAACTTGAGCCTTTACAGCATCATCCCTTCCAACACTTAGATTTATCATCTAATTAATCAACGAGTCACCCTCCAATTCAAAAAGTAAATCATGCCTAATTTGTTTTAATTTGCGTAGCTTTGAGTACCAATAAGATCAAATACTACTCATCTTTACTACCTTTTTAGCAAATTGCTTTTTTATGTCCTCCTATAAGAATGAATAGGCTGTGATGGCAAAGATGGCCAGATAGCTCTGGGTTTATATCCTAGCAGCACAGCAGCGCCGAAAGAACTCCTCTTTCCCAAATTATCACTGGCCTGGATATGATAACACACATGGTTCTGAACCAGTCACTGTGGGCGAGGGATAGAGTAGGACTTTCATTTGTGAGGTCCAGGTCATCTGCCAACCATGATGCCAGGGGATGAAGCCAGCCCAGATGAGCCGGGAGCAACAAATACCACTGCCCAGCACAAGCCACCGAGCCAGACCAAGGAAAACTACACAGTCCCTAACTTAAGACATATCATGGCATATGGTGTTAGTGTATTTCCATGCTTCAACTGGGTGTAAATTGTCCTGAGCTAAAGTGAACTGAAGAACAAATAATCACAAAGTGATCATTTGTAAAAGGCAGAATGTACTTGCAGGTGATCAATTATCAAGTACTTAACTTCCCACAGACAAAACTAATGCTCTCTTTTAGAACTAGGCATCTGCTTGGACCATGGAGGAGTGGTAGGGGAAAAAATAGTTGGGGAGAGGGAGGGAGGTAAACCATGAGAGACTCTTGAATACTGAAAAGAAACTGAGGGCTGATGGGGGAGAAGGAGAGGGGAAGGGGGTGAGGGGCATGGAGGAGGGCACTTGTGGGGATGAGCACTGGGTGTTACATGGAAACCAACTTGACAATAAACTATAAAAAAAAGAACTAGGCATCTGCTAAAAGCAAGAATTGGACTAGATCTACTGTACACAGTATATTATGAAAACATCAAGTTGTATCCTTAATGCACATCTAAACAAATCTTCCCTTGACACATCAGTCACTATTACCTTTTCCTCTGGGTGAAATTTGTCTAGAGTGAAATGGAACAATAAAAACCTTTGTAAAAAATAGTAATGGAAAAGTATACCTTTTTAGAGATACATTTTCAGCTTGTAGGGTTCAGATAGATACAAAACATGAGAAGCTGAAATGAATTTTGAAATCTAGAAGTTCAACAATGTAGGGGGGTATACAATGAAAGACTTCTGTGAATATAAAATACCTAGGAATAAATTTAACTAAGAAAGTTAAAGACCTCTACTCCAAAAACTATAAGACATTGATGAAAAAACTGAAGAAGTCTCAAATTAAAAAAAAAGATATTCCATGCTCATGAATTGGAAGAATTAATATTGTTAAAATGTCCATAGTACCCAAAGTAATCTACAGATTTAATGTAATCCCTATCAAAGTTCCAATGGCATTTTTCACAGAATTAGAACAAACAATTCTAAAATTTATATGGAACCACAAAAGATTCCAAATAGCCAAAATAATTCTGAGAAAGAGCAAAGTTGATGATATCATACTCCCTGGTTTCACACTATCTACAAAGCTGTAATAATAAAACCAATATGGTATAGGTATAAAAAGAGACACATAAATATATGGAACAGAACAGAGAGACCAGAAAAAAACCAAGTATATATGGCCCATTAATTTACAACAAAGGATGCAAAGATGATGGTCAATATCACTCATCATTAGGAAAATGCAAGTCAAAACCACAGGGAAATAACACCTTATACCTGTCAAAATGGCTATTATCAAAATAACAAGAAATAACAAATGCTGGTAAGTATGTGGGGAAAAGAGAACCCTACTGCACTGTTGATGGGGATGTACGTTAGTGCAGCCACTCTGGAAAGCAGCATGGAAGTTCCTCAAAAAATAATAACAGATCTTTCAGAGGATCCAGCAACTCCAGTTTTTAGTGTCTATCTGAAGAAAACAAAAATACAAAGGTAAAAAGATATATGCACCACTATTTTCATTACAGCATTATTTACAATAGCCAAGAGATAGAAACAACCACAGTGGCCATTAGTGGGTGGATGGATAAAGAAGATGTGATATATATGCGCATGCACACACACACGCGCACACACACACACACACAATACACAAAGGAATACTACTCAGCCATAAAAAATCTTGCCTTTTTCAACAACAAAGATGGACTTTGGGGGTATTATGCTAAATGAAATAAGTCAAACAGAGAAAGACAAATACTGAGTGATTTCACTTATATGTAGAATCTAAAAGAACAGTACAAAATAAAATCCAGACTCATAAACACAGAGAACAGATTGGTGGTTGCCAGAGTGGAGGGAGGTAGAGGGAGGGAACAAAATGGGTAAAGGGGATCAAAAAATACAAACTTTAAGTTATAAAAGAAATAAGTCATGGAGATGTAGTCACTAGCATTGTACCAACTTTGTAGGGAAACAGATGGTAATTACCTTATTGTGGTGACCATTTTTCCCAAGGTACACAATGTTAAATCACTATGTTGGACACCTGAAACCTTAATACTGTATGTCAAAACCAAACAAAACAGATTTTTCTCAAAGTGTAAACAAAAGAACCATATTTACAAAAGATTGCCTCTTAGTTATTTGGTCTTCTTACTCTAAGTTTATTTATTTTGAGAGAGAAAGAGAGCACAAGAAAGCAGGAGGAGGGGCAGAGAGAGAGAGAGAGACTCCCAAGCAGGCTCTACACTGTCAGCATGGAGTCTGATGTGGGGCTCAATCTCACCAACCATGAGATCATGACTTGAGCCAAAATCAAGAGTCAAATGCTAAACCAACTGGGCCACCCAGGTTCCCCAGGTCTCCTTAATCATACACTTCCACTTACAGTTTGATCACAAACAGACAAAGTGTCATGAAGCATGAGTTCAGATTTACTCATGTTGGCCCTGAAGTATCTTCACCGTCTATTTTTCACTGCTCCTTTCATTGCTGGGGAGGGTGGGGGAAAGGCACAGGGCCCGGGCGGTGGGAGCCCAAAGACGCTGAGGAACTTGTCTCAGGTCACACAGAAACAATCATGAATGGAGCCAGAAACCAGAATTCTGTTTGCCCCCCATCTAATCCCTAAATCCTTCCAACAAGCATCATAACCTCAGCAACTGGATTTTTCTGGGTGTACATTCCAATGGCTAGAAACCAGGCAAACTGTAAATGCCGCTAGTAAGTGCTAAATATGAACTAGTGAGCACCCAGAGCTGACCCCAAATCCCTACTCTAAACACTCTGGAGTCAATCCATTTTTCACATATTCTCCTGAGCTCTCCTGGATATTATTATAGGTCTGCAAAGTGAGTTGGGTGGAAAACTTGGCATGAACTGTGCAAATAAAATGAAATGAATAAGTTTTTCTTCTTAGAGAGTTTATTTCTTCAAAACATCAGTTCAGAAGCTGTGGAAGCAGCCGTATTTAATTAAACAAATGCTAAGAAACCTCATGTTTTCAATGGAGAAGACATGGTTTTTGCCATCTGTCTTTTTGCAACTGTATAGTCTCCACATAGTAGATGCGGTAAAAAGAAATCATGATTGGTTTCTTCCCTAACAAACATTCTTCATGGAAATTGTCATCATCTTAACTACTGTCAGAGTGAACAAAATATGACAAAATAGATATAAAAGGAGTAGAATTTCCAAGTAGGTTTTTGAAAAGGTCCTGATTTCTGTGATATGCTGTCCGTTTCCTTATTCAAAACACATACACAGTTGTCATCCATTCCAAAATGAACAACATTTAAAAATGGGGCCTTTTAGACAGATAGAAGATATCTTGATTTTGAAGATATCAAGGTACCTGGAAGTACCTTGAAAACCTATAGTTAAGAAAAATGAGATGCCACATCCACCATAATCTGATATAAAACAAGTTGGATATCAACAAAGTGACAGGATTCGTTTTTCATCCTGGATAAATCACTAAACATGTGCAGGTCTTCTTTTTGTATTTGCAGAGTTGGAATAATAATAATGTTACTTAGACTCAGAGGGACGTTTTGTGGTTACCAGGAAAAAAGGACTTGAAAAGCAGACAGTAGTAGTATTATAGTCATTTCTGACTCTCACCTCTAAAAGTATTTACAATGTAGAAACACACAAATCCACTTCCAAAATATCTCTTGGGTCTACATATTTGTCTTCATTTCCATCATTACTGTAATCTAAAAAAAATGATCTTATATCAAGACTGCCTCTGCCCTCCTCTCCTTTCTTGCCGAGGGCTGACCCCAAGTTCCAAACAGACGATGTTTTGTCTCCTAACCCTATATGTAACTTGCCTACAACCGGGATTTATCTATTACAAAAGATTTTAGCATGTGATTCTAGAAAGCTGTTTGCTTTTTTTGATTTTCAAGGTAGGCATATGATTTGCATTTATAAAAGACTATTGTTTGATATAGAAGTGCCTCTGTCTTTGGGTATCTGCATTCTAGGCCATATTAATTAGAATCTGATGGTTTCTAGGTTCTGATGTATTAAAAAGGAAAGCCACAAAGATCATAGCTTCACATTCATGAATCTTAAAATCTCAAGCTCAAGAATCACTGTGCATGGAACAACGGAAATGCTACTTATGTGGCATTGTATATTTTTGTAAGAGAAAATGCTTTTGAGAAGCACACATCTGTGGTTTTTGTCCACTCAGCAGTCACTAACTATTCTTCTTTGGGATACCAACACTCACCCATTGGGTATGTCTTTGACAGGACTTACATCAAGGCAATGATCATGTGATCCAGACTAGCCCAATCTGAAATTCTCTTGCTAGAATCTGAATCCCAAGCAAGTAACAAAGACAAAAGTAAATTCAAGTTATTCACCCTATGGCAGGGACAGTAAGAGTAGCCAACTGATCTTTGCTACATATATTTCTAGAGATATTCTAACTCTTTTGGAGGCCATGGCTTTTTAGTTCTGGCATCAATATCCTTTTACTAATTTCCTTTTTTTAATTATCCAGAGTTTTTGTTTGCTATTTGCAACCAAAGCTCTATGGACATTCACATTTTTACTAGAATTTGAAGAAATGAAAAACAAACTGAAGGTCAGCACCAAATAATAAATAATATTCAATGGAATTTTACAAACTTAAATATTCTTCCCCAACACAGTCTCAGGGAGTTTCTCAGTGTTAGGTTTTTCTTCCTGGGCTCCACACTCTACCATATGTTGGAGTATCTATTTCTCTCTTTTTTTTAATGTTTTATTTATTTTTGAGAGAGAGAGAGAGAGAGAGAGAGAGAGAGAGAGCATGAGCAGGGTAGAGTCAGAGAAAGAGGGAGACACAGAATTCGAAGCAGGCTCCAGGCTCTGAGCTGTCAGCACAGAGCCTGATGCAGGACTCAAACCCACGAACTGTGAGATCATGACCTGAGCCGAAGCCGGACACTCAACCGACTGAGCCACCCAGGTGCCCCAATTTCTCTTTTATGCATACATCTTTTTCCAATTTCTTCCTCTTTCAGGCCAAAGAGAGCAGATCGTCTCTTCCAGGTTCTGAAGGAAATGCAATATTTCTAATATATATTATGCAGGATAATCTTCTCTTAACTTCCACTCCAGAACAGGCTCACAAAATATTATTTCTGACAAAAACACAAAGCCACTTATTTACTTCTAAATAATTATGACATCGTGGGGGGTAGGAAGAGTGGGGTGTGTAGATAAAACAGATTAGACATGTTGATACGCACTGAAGCTATGTGATGAATTCATAATACCATCTCTCTACATGTATAGATGTAACATAATAATAAGCTTGTAAAAAAACAAATATGTAACACTTGTAGGGTGAATGTAACTATGAATGTTTTTCTGTAGATGTAGATCTCTCTCCTGTGAATGTCTGTGTCTGTGGACAAGTCTTACAAATGGTAAGGAGCTGTGTGGAAACACAGTCTGATCCCACTTTTTATTTTTATTTTATTTTTTTAAGTTTATTTATTTATTTTGAGAGAGAGAGAGAGAGAGGGCACCTGGGGCAGTAAGAGGAAGGGAGGGGCAGAGAGAGAGAGGGAGACAGAGAATCCTAAACAAGATCCTCACTGTCAGCTCAGAGCCCAAGGCAGGGTCTTGATCTCCCGAACCTGTGAGGTCATGACTTAAGCCAAAATCAAGAGGCAGATGCTTAACCAACTGAGCCACCCAGGCGCCCCTGTCCAATCCCAATTTAAAAAAAATTTTTAATGTTTATGTATTTATTTTTGAGAGAGAGAGAGAGCAAGTGTGTGCACACAAAACTGGGAGGGGCAGAGAGAGGGGGAGAGGGAGAGTAGGATCCAGTCAGTGCAGAACCTGATGCAGGGCTCAAACTCATAAACTGTGAGATCATGAGCTGAGCAGAAATCAAGAGTTGAATGCTTAACCGAATGAACCACCCAGGTACCCTGAATCCTGCTTTAATAAAAGGCCTGTTAAGGAAGTTTCCTAAAACATGTAAATTCATAACCTGCTCTCCCATTCTCCTCTCTGACATTCAGAACATGTTACTCTGTCTACCTGGAATGTGTGCCTCATCTCCTCCCCCAACACGTACCTGCTAACTTTCATTTGTATTTCAGATGTCACCTCCTTTGGAAGGCAGTTTTCCCTACACCAGCTTAGATTCCCCTGCTATTTGCCCCACAGTACTCTTCACTTCCCTTTTTAACACACATCACACATTCAGTGTGTGTGTGTGTGTGTGTGTGTGTGTGTGTGAACACTGTGCTCCGTGAAGGCAGGAACAAACTATGTCTTGTCCTCAGCTGTAGCCAGAATGTTTATCATAGTGCCCAGGATATGGAAGGCATTCAACAAATATTTGTTAAATAAACGATTGAGAGTGTGATTGAGTGAAACTGGGTAAAAGCACCAACCTAGATTCTGGCTAAACAGTGGGTAACAATACATATGTGTTGAGAAAGGAAAGAAATGGAGAAACGGAGGTTTAGAACTAGAATTGTACAGAAAGGAAACGTATCTAGATGCAAATAGCATAGAATGCACAAAAAGCACTCAAGCTGACCTAAATCAAGTAGGAGACTAAGAAAATAGGGGTGCCTGGGTGGCTCAGTTGGTTGAGTGTCCAACTTCGGCTCAGGTCATGATCTCATGGTTTGTGGGTTCGAACGTCGGGTCGGGCTCTGTGCTGACAACTCAGAGCCTGGAGCTTACTTCAAATTCTGTGTTTCCCTCACTCTCTGTCCCTCCCTTGTTCACACTGTCTCTCTCTCTGTCTCTCAAAAATAAATAAATGTAAAAAAAGTGAGTAAAAGACAAGCAATAAAAATAAATCATATACAAATTTTGATTATTTTCAGATATATTATATTTTTTCCAATCTGTCATCACTGCATTCACGCTTGACTTACCTGTACCTAAAATCTATCAGTCCTGGTGTCACTTCATACAACTACTATATTTAACTCAGGAACAAAGGATGTTGACAGTATACTATTTTAAGAGAGACCTATTTTGGGGGGTTAATGCTGTGAAAGAATGAGCCAAGATGGTATAGAAATGGGTAATTATTATTTTTTATTAATTTTGTTAATGTTTATTTATTTTTGAGAGACAGGGAGACAGCACGAGTCGGGGAAGAGCAGAGAGAAAAGGAGACACAGAATCTGAAGGAGGCTCCAGGCTCTGAGCTGTCAGCAACAGAGCCCAATGTGGGGCTCGAACCCACAAACTGCAATATCATGACCTGAGCCGAAATCGGCTGCTTAATCGACTGAGCCACCCAGATGCCCTGGTAATTAATTCTTTCTTCCTTTGTATTTATGACTCTGTGCATCTTTGTGTGTGTCTATATATGTTTATATGACTTTTGGTGAAAACCATCCCTTCATTGGGCTCGTGTGGTGGATATTATGTAAATCTGAAAAGTAACATCAAAATTCCCTCCATTTTTTTCTCTTAGAACTGAGTTGTGGGGGTGCCTGGGTGGCTCAGTCGGTTGAGCGTCTGGCTTTGCCTCCGGTCATGATCTCACGGTTTGTGGGTTTGAGCCCCGCATCAGGCTCTGTGCTGACAGCTAGCTCAGAGCCTGGAGGCTGCTTCAGATTCTGTGTCTCCCTCTGTCTCTGACCCTCCCCTGCTTGGGCTGTCTCTCTTTCTCTCAAAAAAAAAATATATATATATTAAAAAAAAAAAAAAGAACTGGGTTGTGAAGTTTCCTCTGGTAATTTTCTGATATTTCCCTACCGTCACAGCAGGACTGATTTATCCCTAACTCAGAAAAAGCATTAGGCCCAGGCTTGAAATGAAGGTTTTCATAATATTTAATCTTTTTTCTTCCTTTGCTGTAGTGTAAGTCCCATTACTCCTGGTCCTGTTCTTGTTGACTAATGAGGATAATTGGTCCCTTTCCTCCTGAAAACATCCTTTTATGTATTTTGGAGAGTTATTATGTCCCTTTTCAGCCCTCTCTTCTCTGGGCAGAACAGACCTGATTCTCTTAACCTTTCCTCACAGGGCTGATTTTCCAAACCTTTGATCATTTTTGTTCTTCCCCTCTGAACTCTCTCCAATTTGTCTGTCTCTTTCAAAACGTGGTGCCCGGGAGAGAATTCAATCCTTCAGTTGAATCTTAACCAATATGGTATTAACCTGGCCAATGCTTAGTAGATGTGTAATAGAATCTTAAATATTATTTATCCAGATTCTGGTATGGAACTTTCTTTTATTTAAAAAAAATAGAAACTAGAAATCTTCATTTGACACTCAAAGTTCTTTAACAGTCCACATGACAGTATATCACAGGTATTTGAAAAGTAACGAGATGTCAAATAATAGTGAACAGAACTTGAGTTGGAGATACAGGATAACATTTTTAGAGTAGATGAGCTTCCTAAAGGACAGTAAGAGTTTTCCAATGGTGAGGAAGATTCCCATAGTATTCTATGTCTTTTCGCTCTGTTGTATAGGATCTGATATTTATAAAAGAATTTATTCTATGTTTATCTTGCTTTTAGAATCTCCTGGGAATAAACTTTCACAACAATTCAAGTTGATCTAAGGCTTATTTTATTGACTTGCATCGCAGCTTAATATTTTACTAGTAGTCACCAAAAACTATAATCCAGGAGCTGATTGGACAAAAGGAAACAGTTTTTCCACTGAAATATGAGAAAAAATTAAGGAATGCTTTAGAAGAAGATGCACTTTCGGGCACCTGGGCATCTCAGTTGGTTAAGCACGCAACTTAGGCTCAGGTCACCGTCTTACAATTTGTGGGTTCAAGCCCTACATTAGGTTCTACACTGACTGCATCAAGCCTGCTTCAGATCCTCTGTCTCCCTCTCTCTCTGCCCCTCCCCTGCTCATGCTGTCTCTTCTTCCTTTCAAAAATATATAAACATTTAAAAAAAAAGATGTGCGTTGCATGTTTTATACCATTAAAAAATCTAAGGTTGTACCAAAACATCAGTTTAAGTTCTTTCATTTATACCATTCATTAAAATAATTTGCTACCCTCCTCACTCCCCTGCCCCCCAAAACTCTACGGAAAATATAAAAGAGACATATAAGAAAACAGTGAATAAATGGCATACTTTGGTTTTGTATGGTTTAAACTCTAAAGGTGAGACAAGACAGAGAAGCATGAAATACTCAAAAAGCAGTTTAATGCTTCACTGTGTGGTACTAAGTATAAATAAAATGATAATTTGGAGGATGAAGAGATCAGAACAGATTTGAAGAATAAAGAAGAGAATTGCTTCAGAGAAGAGATGGGCTTACAGTGAGCCTTGAAAAATAGGCAGCAGAGAAGAAAGGGAGAGCGAAGAAGAGAAGCAAAGGCAGGAAAGGAGAAATTACCATGATAGGTTCAGAGGACACAGAAGAAACTGACTCGGCGGGATGGAGGAATGAGCAGAGGAACGGTGAGAAACTACGGAAGCGGACTATTCTTCAGGCCCGTGTGAAAGCCAAGCAGACCCGTATGAATTCAGTGTGGTGGGCAACTGGGGGCAACCGAGGATTGATGAGAGTTCCTCTTTGGGAAGATTAGTCTGGTGGCAGCCGTCTGTGTGGATGGGACGAAGCGGGCGGGGCAGTGCAAAAGCAAAAGCAGCACCTGTGAGCGTTCTATCCATCACTAAGCTCTTTGGGCTGTCAAACTTGTCCTTTTAAATATTTGAGCCCAATTATTCTCCTCTGCTATACTGCTAGGTGACTTTCATACAAGTCAAAGAAATCGTCAAAGTGAAACATTTCAGTCTTAATCCATCAACACATGTACTTGAAGCACCTTAGAGACCCAGAAAGACCATTTAAGTGTGGATATTAATAGAGAAATTCAAGTTTAAGTGCTGAACTCTGATAACACTTTCTTGGCGGGGGGGAGGGGGGGGCGCACATGGGATGGAGACAGAGAAGAGGCAGCGGAGAGAGAAGAGGAATCCGTATGACCACTAGATGTCACTGTTGCCAGCCCACTTCAAGGTTAGAAGTACAGTATTCAGTGGGCTTAAAATAAACTAAGTTTTCAATGCAAGAGAAACAAATTTAAATCCATAATATTTACAGCCAAAATGTTCCCTAACTTAGCTCTCCCTCACATCCAATCTCTTCCCAAGAGGCAAATTTGGGCTACCTGAGAGCGGATTATAATTTCTAAAATAAACTGGCCGCAATTCTTGCATTCTTATTTTTAATACAGCTTCTTTCTTTAGCATTGGGCATTCAGCAGTGCTGCGGGTAGGCCTGGCTGCTGCTTCTTAAGCAGTGTACCAGCCATATTGACTTAGTGGGGTAGTGCTTTTTCAAGTGATTTTAAAACATTTTATTCATTTTATATCTGACATGGAGTGTTCAACTTAGTCACATGGGTCAGAGGTCTATTGCTACAGCAGAACCCCAGAGTTCTTTGTGTCATAATGGAGTTTTCAATACAGTGACAGTTTGAAGACACTGTATTTACACAGTCCTCATTACTGAGTCAGTGAAGATATTTTATTTTATTTTTATTTATTTTTTTTTTAGTGAAGATATTTTAGATATTCTAATTATTTAAGAGGTTTAGGCTATAGCTGATGTTCTGAACGTAGCATCCTATCACAATATCCTTTGTGTTCCTAATAAATGCTTTTAAGTAGCTATGTATGTACTATTTGTAAATAGATACTACATAAAATGCCTTATGAAATATTTAATGACCATTCCCTATGGTAACTGAATAGTATTTAACTCAAATTATTGGGTTTTTTTTTCCTGATTCCCAAAAATACTATTTAAATTAAGGTGAGGGGAAGCCAGACACACACTAAAGTGCAAGCAAAGATTTCATAAGCCTGACACATTAAGCATCTGGATTTTTTTTCCCACCTGATTTTCTTGAGAGTAACAAAAACATGTGATTTTAGTTCTTGTTTCTATCTCTGATAATTACTCCCTGAAGATGGGGTTATCAAAAAATGCCATTTCTTTGGATTAAGATTATTAAAGACAAAGATGCATAACTGTTCTTCAAATTCATGAGAGTGAATATAGATTTTTTTTATTGGAAAGTTTTGTGTTTTTTTAACTTTTTGATGCTTCCAAACCTGATTCTTTTTCAGGAATTTTGGGAGGCATATGCAGTCAGATCTCCATGACTTGTAGGAAAACATGAGCTTTTATTTCCCCCAACCACCCAGGCATCTGCATCCCTGGAGAACTGCGTGGTCACTTCTACAGCTGGACCCCCGGGGGCACAAAATCAAAGACACTCATCTCACACTGCATTCTAGTTCATCTCACACAGTGATTTCAGCTCATCAGACATTCCAAATTCAGGGCAATGTAGAGAACTCAGAACATTCTGGTAGCAAAGCCCTTCAAAGCCCCAGATATGGTGTGTCGTCCAGCAGTGTGCAAGCTGCCAGCTGTCCCAGGGTGCTGCAATTTATGAAAGAAAGACGTTCTTTCTCCTCCCCCACCCCTTCCAAGGAAAACCTTCTTCTCTTTCCATTTAATCTAATTCACCACAAAGGACAGATTTGGGCTGACAAATTCCTTGGGCAGCATCTATGCAATGTGGAATTGAATGACAAGAAAACTACCTCTCTTTATGTACCAAGAAAATACAAAAAAGTACATCAGTCCCTATGTTAAATGCTGTATAGAAACATACTTATTTTTTTAATGTTTATTCATCTTTGAGAGAGACAGACAGAGCTCCAGAGGGAGAGATAAAGAGAGGAAGAGAAAGAGGGAGACACAGAATTGGAAGCAGGCTCCAGGCTGTCAACACAGAGTCCAATGTGGGTCTCGAACCCACAAACCATGAGATCATGACCTGAGCCATAGTTGGAAGCTTAACCAACTGAGCCACCCAGGTGCCCTAGAAACATACTTCTTTAAAACACTATAAACTGTGATGAGTTCTTGTGTTGCTATATTCAGATTTTCTCACATTGGTTTAATTTCAAAGAATGAATGTGTATTCTTTTTGCAAGTAAAAATTGAGATATAAAATAAAAGAAACATTTCAAATAAAATGAGGCATTGAAACAATATGGATAATTTTTTTTTAATCTTTTGATACTGGAGGAAAAATAGGATTGTTCTCTTTATTATGAAGTACATATAAATCAGAGATTTGTAAATATCAAATTAAGCTCACATTCAGTTACCTTCATCAAAGTTTCTGTAGCAATAATCCAGAAAGCTTAAGCAATCTGAAAACAACTGATATTGTGGAATCTATATTTTATAATGTAAAATATTTACTCACAAAATAAGTTTACATATTTTCCATTATGGATCATGTTAATAATACTTTGGGAGTATATTAATTCATTTGTAGGCTACTTGAAGCAACCAAAAGGAAACTACTGGTATTCTTCTATTCCACCAGAACCCATGCAAAATTTTCCTCATTTATATGATACAATAACATTTGCAACATAGTTGGTTATTTCCACTTGAGGTCAACTGTGGTAACAATAGAAAATCAGACATTTGGCAGACATCATAGGTTTGAGTGTAAAGAAACAGAAAAACGTTTTCATCCCTGGTAACTTGAAACAAAAGTTTGTGTTTGGTTATGTTAAAATGTCTTTGCAAATTAACAATTCGTTATCGGCAGTGAAGTTGATGGAATGTTTTAATCTAAGTAAAACTTAATAGTTCTGGGTGCAGGGGGGAGATGTAATTAAAACTCTGGGCAAAGTGTCCCATGAGAGATGTGTTCTACATGATGACTCGTCTGGAGTTCTCTTTGGAAATGCTTTCACTCCGGATGCTCCCACACTCCAGGGCTGGACCTGTGCCAGTTGCACACCACATCCAAGCAAAAAGAAGGGATGTGAAATCAAGAGTTTGGCTTGGCTTTCCCAATCCCAAACCCTGCACAGTCAGTAAGAGGGAAGGAGGAGTTTGTGGCTACACAAGGCATGTTTCATAAACTGTCTCATAGCATTTAAAATATATTTATATATATTAATTTCTGCATTTACATCTGTTTATCCGTTCAGGTGTTACTGCTTGATGATGTGCAGTTAACTCCCTCCAGAAAGACACGCAGACATAGGGGCTCAAGTGAGAAAAGGCTGAGCACTGGCCAGGGCCACAGGACCTGAAGGAGGGTCCCCTGCTCTAATTCACATAAGACACTGCAGGGCTGTAGACTTCCTAACTGGTCTCACGCATGTTAAGAGAAGAGGCAACATTGTATATTTCCTTGTGTCAAGGGCTCATTTCCCTTGAAAATAAATAAGTTAATAAGTGAACACCAATGAGATTTAGAGAAATTGGTACCCTATGAAGAAGTATTTTCAGGCTTTGTGCTCACATCTAAGTGCAGGAAACAAGCACTGAGGTAATAATCACACAGACCAAAAAGGGCTGAGCTTTTCAGTAACAGGGGCTGGAGGACAAGCCCTTCTCTGAGCTGCTCTGCTCTGGAGGGAGATGAGGGTGTAATCATGAAAAACAGGTTGAGAAACACTGGATTCAGGCATTTTCCTTAGAAAAGCACTGTCATGATTATGTTAGCAGGAACAACACAGAATCAAATGACTGACCTACAATTATTGAGCAACAATAGACATAGTGTTCTATCTTAGCTATTATAAGAGAACCAAAGAGATACAAATTTTGATTCTTGTTTTTTATAAAGTGTGTACAGATTAGGTGAATGAGACTCTAGCAAAGGGTAATAGATGCTGATGTGAACATCAATATTTGCATATGCCAAGAACTGATTAGGATTTTTTTTTCTTACTGTTTTTATTTATTTTAGAGAGAGAGACAGCATGAGCAGGGAAGGGTCAGAGAGAGAGAGGGAGACACAGAATCTGAAGACAGGCTCCAGGCTCTGAGCTGTCAGCACAGAGCCCAACATGGGGCTCGAACTCATGAACTGTGAAATCATGACCTGTGCCAAAGTTGGACGCTCAACCAGCTGAGCCACCCAGGTGCCCCTAGAATGTTTTTAATAACGTGAAACAGCTTATGAAAAGGGATAATAACTGTACAAACAATAAGGTCAAGGGAAGCTCAAGGAAGATCAGAGTGGTGGTCAGGGAGGATTTCATACAGCAAATGGGATTTGACCTGGACCTAGGATGGGAGGGGTTTGACTCAACAGAGACGGGAAAGAATCCAAACAAGAAAGTGGCTTTAGGGCTGAGGAACTGCATCAGAATGCTGTAAGACTTTCAAGCCCAGAAGGAAACTAAAGTCTCAAGGGATCTGGAAAGAGCTTAGAGACTATGCCAAGTTTTGGCCCATTTGAAAGTCGCACAGGGCCCTCTTTTTTCTTCTTCTTCTTCTTCATTAAAATAAAAAGTATGATAGCCATCTTAGTGCATGCAAAGTGGTATCTGTGCTTTTTTATTTTATGGCTTTTATTTAGTAAAGTATACATATCATAATCTTTACCATTTTACTCATTTTCAAGTGTAGAGTTAAGTGGTATTAAGTACACTCCATTGTTATGCAGTGTGGATCACTACTATCTACCTTCAAAACTTCTTGCCACGCCATACTGAAACTCTACACCCATCAGAGGATAACTGTCCATCTCCTCTTCTCCTGACCCTTGATAAACACTGTTCCACATTCTGTCTTTTTGCATTTGGTTGTTCTGGGTACCTCATATAAATGGAATCATACAATTTTTGTTCTTCTGTGTCTGGCATATTTCATTCAGTGCAACGTCTTCGAGGTTCATCCCTGTTGTAGCCAGTATCAGAATTTCATTTCTTTTTAAAGCTGAATAATAGTCCATTGTGCCCAGCCCTTCTGTCTCAGTCCAGCTTTCTTGGTAATTAAAGCTGAGGGACTAAAATGTAGGCCTCCTGTTGAAGGCTTTAGAGTAGCAGCTACGGGGATGCTCCAGGTTGAGCTGTAACCATTGAAAAGATGCTCCAACCAAGGGCAGGTATAAACACCGTCAAGAAAACTCCCTCCAGGGACAGGACTTGGGGGACTGGGCCAGCAGAGCACACAGAGAATGCCACTCCAGCAAGCTGCATCCCTGGCCTCAGCTGGGGAAGCTACTCTCAGAAGCACTGCAGAGTAGCAGCTACCACAGTGACTGAGGAGGGCTAAGAAGTCCTGCGGGTTGCAGTGAGGCAATGGAATTTTATCCCTGAAAATAAAATCCAGAAATGATTTGGTGTCAAATACCATTGATTTTGATCCCCAGGACTGAAGGGTAAAGAAAGAGACTTGCAGTTACAAGATGGTTAGAGAAGGAGAGAGCTGAACAGTAAGACAATAAGGTTATTGTGATACAGTGACAAAAAGAAAAGATACAATAGGACATACTATTTTTTCTATAGTGTATCAGTTAGCTCCTGCTGCATAACAAAACACCCCAAAATTTAGTGACTTAAAATGACTGTATTATTTCTTGAGAATCTATGAGTTGGCTGGACGATTCTTCTTAGCTGGTTTAGACATGAGTTATTGTTCTGTCAGCTGGGGCTGGCTGATCTAGGATGACATCTGAGATGACTTGATTCTTCATGTGGTTTTCTTCTCTACAAGCAAGCCAGGGTTTGTTCTCATGGTGAAAGCAGAGGTCCAGGAGAGTGAACAGAAGCAAGTAGAAGAGAACAAAAAGGCCTCTTGAGGCCTAGGCTTGAAACTGGCATGTCATGATTTCCACCATGCTCTTTTGGACAAAGAAAGTCACAAGTTCAGTCCAGAATCTAAAGTAGACTCTACTCCTTTATGGGAGTAGCTTCAGTCTCATGCTGCAAAGGGAGTGGATGCAGAAAGAGATGAAGAATTTGAGTGGTTTTTGCAAGCTACCTTTCCACAGAAGGAAAAATTTAGCAAGGCTTCAAATTGACAAATTATGAAAAATGCAAAAAAATAATGTTTCTTCATCTTCTATAACCAGTCTTATCTTCCTCATGAGACTACACTGTCCTAAGTATCAATCTATGGTCAAGAAAATTTACACTTCAAGTGTTTTGGTTTCCCTGCTTTTTTTTTAAGTTTATTTTTGAGAGAGACAAAGAGAAAGAGACAGAGTGTGTGCAGGAGAGGCGCGGAGAGAGAGGGAGACACAGAATATGAAGCAGGCTCCAGGCTCTGAGCTGTCAGCATAGTAAACAACACAAGGCTCGAACCCACAGACTGCAAGATCATGTCCCAAGCTGAAGTCGGACACTGTATTGACTGAGCCACCCAGGCACCCTGGTCTCCATACTTTAAAGTCATTTTGCAGTAAACTGTGTCTTTCTTAAAGTTTTTTTATTTATTACGTAATCTCTACCCCAGATGTAGGGCTCAGACTCACAACCCTGAGATCAAGAGTTGCATGCTCTTCCAATGAAGCCAGCCAAGCAATCCTCTTTTTGAAAGCTGCTTACTCTTTCAGATTTTTTCTGTCTCCCTGTTCTTCCCAAGAAGCATCTCTATGTTAGCAAAACTCATGTAACATGTCAATGAAGGAGAAAAGATGCGGAGTCAAAATGTGAAAACAATCCAAATTTCCACTGACAGATGAATAGATAAAGAAAACATAGTATATATACAATGGAATCTTATCCAGCCTTAAAGAAGGCTTTCCTCTTTCTGTCATTTCTGACTCTTCTATGCCATATCTCTCTCTTCTACCCCAGGGAAGAATTTCACAGCTACCCACCACTGGCAGAAGGTAAACCTTCCTTACACGATGGGGAAAACTCTGCGGTAGAAGTTGGTTAGATGTGAAGATTAGGGGAACACCAGGAATTAGGGCTTGCCACGGATAAAATACACCAGCCTGAAATCCTCCCCCAAAAATATCTCTGTTACATAAATAAGAGAGAAGGAGTCATCAAGGTTGTTCCAAAGTTTTTTACCTTTGTGACTAGGAGAATTTTGGACTCCCTGAAGAAATATGAAAATCAGAAGCATGAGAATGAAGCCCATCCTGCCTAAGGTGGACATAATGATGGAATCTGTGGAAATGTCAACTTAAAGATGTATAACTGGAATTCAGGAGAGAAATTTGAAAAAGGGAAGTAGACTCAAGATTCATGAGCTGAAAATCTCAGCATGAGTGAGTGATCCCAGGACACTGACAGGCTCCGTGTATGAACAGAGAGATGAAGGTGAAAAAAAAAAAAAAAAACAGCCATCAGAAGAGTAAGAGAAGAACCACCAGATTGTATGTTGAGGGCAGTGGCCATGCCTTTGTCATCTTTGTATCACTAATACATGTAGGTACCTACCATTGTGGGAGATGCTTAGTAGTGTATTAAGAAGAAATACTAAAAGGAAAGAAGAAAGGCAGGCAAGAAATAAAGAGGAAGAACTGGATCAGAGTGAGGTAATGCCATGGAAGCCAAGTGTGACAGACAGAATAATGGCCACCAAAGATGACCATGTCTTAGTCCCTAGAACCTGTAAGTATGTTACCTTCTATAGCAAATGGGACTTTGAAGATATGATTAAGTTTACAACCCAGAAATGGGAAGATTATCCTGGATTATCTGAATATGTCCAATCTAATCACATGAGCCTTCTATTTTTAATTAATTATTTCTTTTGAGAAAGTGTACACATGCAAGTGGGAGAGGGACAGAGAGAGAGAGAAAGACAGAGAGAATCCCAAGCAGGTTCCATGCCGCCAGCACAAAATCAGATATCGGACTCAAATTCATGAACCATAAGATCATGCTCTGAGTCAAAATCAAGAATAGGATGCTCAACCAACTGAGCCACTCAGGCGCCCCTCACATGAACCCTTTAAAACAGAAGTGTGGGTCAGAGAGATGCAGCATGAGAAGGACTCCATTCACTGTTACTGGCTTTGCAGATGGAGCTGCTTTCCCCTGATAGCCAGCAGTAAAACTGGGATCTGATAGCCTACAAGGAACTGGAATTGACCAACAACCCCACAAGCAAGAAGTGGATTATCCTCTAAAGCCTCCAGAAAGAAGCATGGTCTTCCATCCCTTAATTAGAGCCTGGTGAAACCTGTACCAGACTTCTTAACCAACAGAACTGTAAGATAATGAATTGTGTTGCTTCGTGCTACTAGCTTTGTGGTAATTTGTTATGGCAGCCATAGAAAATGAATACAGCAGGTAAAGACAAGTGACGTATAGTCAATAAGCCAGTACGTTTTAGTTAATAGCAGTTTCAGGTTGATAGCACTGTAGAGGTAACCAGTGTGCTAATGAAAAAAATGGCAAGTGAAAAAGCTCTAGAGTATAGGGCAATTCCCCAGAGAGGAAAAGCCTATGGGAAACCTCAAGTATCCATAAGACAGTCCTGGAAATCCAACAGGAAAAAAAAATAGGGGCAATTAAATACAGGCATTCAGTTAGATAAGTTTCACCTATTTTGCAATTTTTTTCCTCAAGGTTAGAAATTGCAAAAAAAATCCAATTCTGTAGCCTCTAATCTTATGCTAGGTGTTACTTCTGCTATTTGTAATTATTTTCTGGCAGCAAAAAATGCAAAAAAGGAAAAGACTCAGTAACTAAGATTATATTTTATGCATGGTGATTATCAATAATTTTAAAAGTATAAATATTGGAAGGCATGATTCATTTATAATTCCATCTTGAAGTGCAATGTTTTGGTATCAGAAAAAAAAACTCTGTAACTTAACTGTATAATCTTAGAAATGTACTTAGTTTCTCTGGGCCTCAGTTTACTGTACTCAGTTTACTCACTTTTAAACCCAGATATAATATGTTTCCTACTTACAGACAAAGAGCTATACCAAGTTACTTCTTGATCCAGGGACTACTTAGTTTTCCCAACACATCCACAGGTATCTTACTACAGACCATAATGCTTTGAGATTAGGGAACAATCATGTCAGAATTAAATGCAATGAAATCAAAAGCTGTACAGATGCCTGCAGTATAGACATCAGGGATAGCAAGCAAGGTTCATCCGAAGCATCACTACCTATCAGTTGACTGAGGCTGACTTGAGTATTGGGGTAAGAAGGATTCTGAGGTCAAGGCCAGGCTGAATAACTCCAGTGTTTTAATCTCACTTATACACAGGGGTGTAAGGAGGCAGGATATAGCTGTGTGAACCACATGTTTACCATTTCTGCAATGTGAGTTAAGGATAATTAGGTCTACCAATGACACTGCTTGCTATTTTCTAGAGAAGGAGACATTTGAATGAAGCCCTAAAATGGGTAAATTTTGGTAGTTAAGGAAAAGGGCAGGGTCTGGTATTATGCCACATACATATATGTACATCATATATCATGTGTATATATATATATGTGTATATATATATATATATATATATACACACATCATATATCATCTATACAGGAGAGGTAAACAAGGACATGCATTAAAGCCTTGGACTGGCTCTCTCAACTTCCATTCACCTTCTTTCTAGTTGCTTTTCTTTGCAATTAGGATTCTGACTGCAATGATAGGCACTATATTACATGTAGAAAGCAGAGGCAAAAGAGAAGCCATTTTCATACCTTCAGCTCTTTACTGCTAGCTACAGGATATGAATATGAATTGGGGATTTTTTTCACCTCAATCACATTCTAGTGTTTATTTTTTCTCCAACTCCTTTGGTTGAGAGGCAATTGCACTAGCAGTGACGGCTGCAGCTTCTGATCCTTCCTTGGACGCTCCAATGTGTTTGTGAATTAAGTCTATTTGCTAGCAGCCTCCATGGTGCTCCAGGAGTCACCCTTGGAGGCCCTGCCTAGACTCTTAATCCAGCCCTTCTGACGCTTTTGCAAGCACCCACTGCCTCTACTTAAGCCCCATGTTGTCTGAAACATCTAGAATGACTTCTGCTTTCTACACTGAACCCCAATATAGAGGAGAACAACCAACGATGTAGAGGTGAAAAGGTTTGTGGTATAACAAGGAACAAGGGAGAAATCAGCCTGACTGAAGAAATAGGATTGGGGAGCTCAAGGAGATGGCAATCTACTGGGACAATGCAGTCAGAACCAGACTCGGGAAGCCTTCCATGCCATAGTGTGGAGTTGAGACTAGGTGGTAGGGAATGGCTATCACTGTGGAGGCAGAATAGGGTTGAGGGGGATGGAGTGGAACATGGAGGGTCTGTGAGTAGGAAGACCAATTTGAGGCTATTGCAATAGCAGGGTTTGAGATGAGGAGGGCTTAGAATAAAGTAGAGAGGCTGGAGTGAAAGGAAAAATTAAATTCAAAGGTATAAGAAAAGACTGAAAGTTGAGGATAAGATACAATATAGGCAGCATCCCTGACCTCAAAAGTTCACTTGGTTAAAACACTAATTTGTCACAAAATAGTTGTAACTGCAAGTAGGTCAATATATATGGACATACGTATAATCCCAAGAGTTACAACTTCATTCAATTGAGGAGAAAATGTGTGTTCTTCTCATTTGGTTTCTTCCTTTTACAGGCGAACAGGAATCGGTTTGGTAAAATAGTATCCGTCAGAGTTAGACACACTGGTTCTGACCCATCTCCAGCTCCATCTGCTGACACGGCTCCCTTTCACTGCTGAATCACTGCAGAGAGTGTCCAAGCAAAATAATAATCCCTGAGATGCTGGAATGTTGCCCTATCCTGGCAGTGTAAACCTAGCACAAGAAAGGCCAAGAGTGAAGAAATGTCCCCTGAGAAGTCTGCTCCCAAGCCACCAAGGTTCTGCCCTAGTTCCCAGGCTAGTCAGGCTCTCTCAAGTTATAGTAGTTGCTCCTCTTTGTTGAGAGACTACTATGCCCAAGCACTGAGCCAGGAGATCTACCTCTGGTGTCTCATTTACCATCATGACAGTCTTTATAATAAACGCCTTCTTTATAATTACACAAATGAGAAAACTGAGACTCAGAAAGTGATAAAATTTTTGACTAATTCATATAACCAGTTTATACCATCACCTTAAGACTGGAAATGAGCATGAATTACGGAATTTAGGAAAAGACCGTTGGCCCACCCTGTCCTACCCAGATAACACATAAACTCTCAAATATGGGGTGTCATTGGTCAGGCACTATCATTATTACACATTTTTGAAGAAATGTGAAGGAAATATCAAGCTTTTTCAATGATCAATATTTGCATAGTCCTAAAGTAGCTTCTATATCATATAAAAAGAATTGCTTACATTTTAATCACATAATTTCCTGATTTGTGATAAAAATGTAATTTTTCTCAGACAAAATCAATTCCATTGTGTTCAATGAAACCTTTAAATAAACCCAGATTAGGTATTTACCAACATTCACAAAACCTAGTAGAATGGACTTTCATTAATTGTCATGATAATCATGAAAATGAAAAAGAGGGGAAGTGGAATTCTTAAATGAAGTGAAATTTTCTTATATTCCTAGCCTTTCAAGACAGTGATTAGTAACTTCACATCTTTATAGCTAACTTTTTCAGGCTAAAAAATTCAAAGAAGCTAAGTAAAGTCTCGCCACTGCCTGGCCTGTATATATTGTCTAATGAAAGTCAGCCTTTTTCAAGGTCCTACTTGGTAAAAAAAAAAAAGAAGAAGAAGAAGAAGAAGAAGAAGAAGAAGAAGAAGTTTTGCTGGATCCCAGGAGCGTTGGGCAGACTAATTAAGAGCTATAAAATGCTTTCAAATGAAGACTACTATATCTGTATATGCTAACTTTTCTTCAGTGATCATGTTAATACCCTATTCAGTTCACTGGTGATTGTATAGCGCCATCATCATAATGTAATGATGTGCACCATGCAAAAGTCGGGTGAGATGATCTAATGATGTCAAGATGAAATGCTGTCAGTGTAAGTCTATAAAGATAGTATAACACTGTCAAAAATGAAAGGAAATTACGGCATTGTAAGTTCTACTACCATTAACAGATGTTAGACGGAACAGGTTCCACAAACTGGGGCAACGTCTGTTATGACAGATGTACTCAAGCAACTTAAAAGACAAACTGGCATCCCTCATCTAATTTTCTTTATCCGAAGAGTTTTTATTAAAATTCTCTGTTAATTTCTTACATGAATATCTTCAGCCCAGAATAGGACTATAAATCTCAAAAGCAATTTGTGTTTGAAACATTCATTGCTCTTTGGATCTATGGTCCAACATTAATTGCACCAGATCGTCCTATCTTTGGCAAGGGCAGGGAGTACATTTGAAAAGTTTTGTGAAAGGTAATACTTCCTCAAGTTTCCCTTTTTGAAGACACCTTGGCAGTGAGAGAGAGATCTTTGTTATACACGGCACACCTCACAAAAGAAAAGAAATACAGCCCCTTAACGCATGGTTAGTCTAGGCATAGCATTTACCCTCCCTATCTCCAGATTTGGAAAAGCCTTAGAAGGTCCAAGCTGAAAAGAAAACAAAACCTTTCAGTATACTTTTGTGCATTTGGGAGCCTTGGATTTCAGTTCTCTGAAGTTTTCTATTATGTGGAGGATTCAGATGAAGTTATTTTAAAAATACAGAGGCGTGATCTCTGCCAAGACAATTAAAAAGATAAAAATCAAAATGCAATAAGGGATTTCAAGTCAACACATAAAAAAGTCAGACAAAGGATTGGACTTTGTTGTACTCAGGGATTCCACCAGTCTATATAGTGAGAGTTAGAGTCTAGTGAGTTTGTGTGAGTTAGAAACAGATGCAACTTTCTTGGGGCAAATACAGCCCCTTCCTTTACACTTGGCTGGGTAAGTGTGGGAAGGGCTGGATCTCAACTCTCGTTTTCCTTTCATCATGGCACCCTTATGCAGTGCTCAGCTTGCACTACTCCAGGAGGTGGTCCTGACTATCCTTAACTAATCTCCTGGGTATAGGCCAAGTAACTCAAATCCAAGGCATCCAGAAAATCTCTGCTCTGCCAACATGCAAATTCCCATGATGCCAGGCTACTGGACAGAATTTCCCAAGATGGCCTCCTGATAGACTTTGAGGAGTGTTAGAAATATACCATAAAAATCAAGGTTGGCCAGAAACATTCCAGCGCATTCCTGTTCTTGTAGGGTAATTTTTACCATCCCCTTTCTGCTTTCAAAAGTGTCCTGGTTTGAATGACACAATATATAGTCACCCTACACAGAACTAATAAACTGAAAATTTCCCAGAATAGTCTATGGATGTGTGAGATACATATGTGAATGTGAAGGAGGATGGGGCGGGAGAAAGGAAACGGAGGTAAATGGTGGAATAGGATCTCTGGCTCCATTTTACGTGGGTTTGTCCGTGGTTAGTTCCAAGGACCAATTGCTCATTGACATTTAACATCAGTTATGGAATTAAGCTTTCTATTAGAACACCTTAACTTGAATTTCCTGGCTCCAATGCTAACTCATCCCCACACTCCCTGATATAACTCACATCCCAGTTCAATTTCCTAAGTTGTGGGTGCTAATATCCAGTAATGGATCCTAAAGAAAAGTGTGATTCATTAAAGGAAAATGAAATTGTTGACATAAACAAACCATTATAACTAAGAGTTACTGCAGTGTACGAATACAAAGAAAAGGAGATCAACAGAAATGTTATTCTGGTATCTAAAGCCAAAACTTTTGGTTTTCTTTTCCATAGGGTGTAGGATTTCTGGTTTTGGAGATTTTCCCATGTAATAAACTTACTAGCCGCAGAAACCTAATTAAGTTTCTTATTCTCCGTCTCTCATTCCTCAATATAAATGGTGAACAATGGCACCTCCTTATATACTGTTGTAAAGATGAAAAAACACAAAGTAGTTAGCACACAGTCAATGCCTGGTGGGTGTTTTTTTATATTAAAATAGGAACAAATTTGCTTCAATGACCAACTCTGTGTGTGTGCGTGCGTGTGTGCACGTGCGTGTGTGCGCGCGCGTGCGTGTGTGCGCGCGCGCACGCGTGTGTGTGTGTGTGTGTGTGTGTGTGTGCGCGCGTGCGCGCGCGCAGATCTCATTTTAACCATGGGAAATTCTGACAAGTCTTAGGTAACTGTACAGTTTTATGTAGTGAATGTCAGGAAGTTAGGAAGTCAGGTTTCTCACAACCCTACTTCCCTCTCAAGAATATTGTGAAGGTAAATATTAAATTATACGAGAGCCCTGCTTTTTTAAAACTAAACCTCTAAGTAAATGCAAGTATTTATTATTATTATTATTATTATTATTATTATTATCAATATGAAAGTGGATTCTTTGGGCTTCAGTTTACTAATCTGTCAAATAGATATTCCAGATTTTAATTCAAAATATATGTATTTGAAATGGATATTTATTCTAGAGAGCTACACAAAAGTGAAGTCCCTAAGTCTGGTTTTCACTGGTGCTACCTCCCTATGACCCAGCCCCTTGGAGTGCAGAGGAAGCACGGCGGCCCGTCTTCCAGGGGCAGGGGGGCTGAGCCAGGCATTCCCCTTTCTCAGGTGACCCACAGGGACGGACAGAAGCTTAGGCAAACTCAACACCCATGGAGACAGTGAGGACTGCAAGGATGGGAGAAGGAGGAAAAGAGGACATACGCCAGGCAGGGAGAGAGGGCAGCCCCGCACAAGTCCGCAAGTCCATGCCCAGCTATTCAGGGCACCGTGTGGCGTGAAAGGGACGCTCACATGGTGGCGTTCACACCAGCCCTCAAAGGCCAGGCGCTTTACTCCCAACAGTAGTGCCAGCAGTGCTACCACATCATGGCTCAAAACCACCTATAAAGGATGGGATAGGAGTGCCAATATGGAGTATGAGCAAGTTCAAGTTAAATGAAAGGCAAATGTATCAAAGTTGAAGACCACACATAACAACCTGACATACCTACTTCTATAGGCTACTGTGAAAGTTAAGTGAATTATATAGGATATCACTTTGGGGGAAAAAAAACATTGAAAGACTATAAAATTTGTAAAAGACATGCCACATGTTTGCCGTAATACTATGAAGAGGAATGAAGCCCAACAATATATTGGAAAGACTTAGAGAACTTCCTTTCCTGAAGTGTGACATTTAGAGCCATAGGATTTTAACAACCCCAATCCTAGTAACTGGAAGTCATTAGCACCTTCTATCTCATTCTCAAGGAAGTATTCCCCCAAAAGGCAAACCTTGGGCAGAAAAGTGTTTTTTCAAAAAAAAAAAAAAAAGAAAGAAAGAAAAAGAAAAGAAAAGTGCTTTTTCCTAAATGCCACTTCAATGATGATTCTAATTCAGAGATGACAGGGTGGTTTTTAATGCCTGGCTGTTTTTATCTTTTTGCTTTCCTTTCTTCCACCGGCTTCCCTTCCAATCTTTCCATTGTTCTTGTAAATTAGAGATTTACCAGGTGATTTTAATGCTTTTTTTCCCTCCAGTTTCACAGCTAATTCACTGGCTTCCATTAAAAACACTGTCACCGTACAAAGATGGCTGCTTCACTGCTTTTCTCAATGTTAAAAATTTCTCCCTCTTCTCTCCAAGTTTACTGTAGAGCCTAACTAGCAGACACCTGGCATGGTTTTTCTCTGACACAACCCTGAAAGTGTCTGAAACTATTAAATGGCAAGCATGGAAAGGGTATAAAATCGTGTACCCCTGAAGCAGCAAGAGAGCCAAACAACAAAATGTGGAGAAAGAATGGCATATCCGTAGAATATGTTCCGTTTTTCCATGTATGAATGCAGCCACACTCACCTGTATCTGCTTTTTGTTGATTTAATTTGTTGATTTCCATCTTCACTTTTCTTTTCCAAGGAGAGGATTTAATGCAATGTCTGAGTATATTCTGTGTGGCTAGCTGAGATCCAGAGTTTCATAAACAGAATTGTCTCTTCCCTCTTTAGTTCCAAGGATTCCTTGGAACTTACAAGAAAAATTCCGGAGATCACTAAACCCTATTTATTTTATTTTTCCTGTTGAAGTATAATTGATATACATTATATTAGTTTCAAGAATATAACAATGATTTGATATTTGTACATATTGTGGAATGATCATAATAAGTCTAGTTAACATCTGTCCTCATAAATAGTTACAAAGTTTATCTTCTTGTCATGAGAACTTTTAAGTCCTACCCTCTTAGTAATCTTCAAATATGCAATACAGTATTATTAACTAAAATCATCATGCTATACATTACATCCCCATGACTTATTGATTTTATCACTGAAAGTTTGTACTTTTTGATCCCCTTCATCCATTTCCACCTCCCCCATCCCACTTTAGACTAACCATAGTGCATGCAGACACATAGTATGTTGCCTGCAAAGTGGGGTCTGTTGAAAGTTACAACAGCAACCAAAATGTCCCCTGATTTCCTAAGTAACCCATTGAAATGCATACATCCCCTGAGGTTAAAACCATGAAAATGCACTCAAACCATGGGTGCATGCAGTCACAAACCCAACATTGTAAACCAAGATGCGGCAATAAATTACATGAATGTATACGTTCATATGGTACTTTGCTAAATGCACTATCCAAGAGCCTGTTGAGACCATGTTGAGATAGTGAAATAAGACCAAAGACTTAATGTTGCAAAAGCAAAATTTGACACATATGCCCATGGGCTAAATAAGTTGACCGTAACTAAGATTCTGAATGGCAGAGTGATGTATCTTTTCTGCCCACAATTTTTAAAAGTGACTCCATTGCTCTGTCAGCTACACTTCACTTGGAAAGCTATTGAATTTTCCTTTCTGTTGCCTTAATTTTCTTCTGCAGGAGCACAGAGGGATGCAAGTCCAGGTGGGCACTGTGCCCTCGACTGATTATGCTGCGTGACGCAGCGGGAAAGCCTCTTATCTCAGGCTGGGGTTGCCTGTTTAAGCATCTTTTTCTTTATAAAAGGTATAAGGCAGTAAACACAGCTGGCAGAAAAAGATTTTGTATTTTCTTGCTGTTTGTTTTAATCTATCAAAATAATATAATTAAGAGAAAGCACAAAAACATCTATAAAATTATACTATCTGCCCATGTGCATATATATTAAGTGCCAAGTTTTACCCAGCTCACAGTGTTTGAATAATCTGAATGGATTTAACTTTAGAAGTGGTTTTTTACATCTTTGCCTATGGTGTTGTCAAATCATAAAAATACAGTGGCTTAGGATCAATGAACTTTAAAATTCTAAATTGATCTTGGAATTAGGATGTTATTAAAGATGACTTAAGCTTCACTCTTGCCGTTTCCTTGCCAGAGTTGGATCATTGCTCTAAATTCCTGTCTGCTGATTACTTTCTTTTAACTCCACGAGGGGTATTTTTTTAATTGGAATATTTATATGTATTTAAGAAGAATAAAGGTTTTGTAAATAGTATCACAGCCAAACCTTCCTTTCAAGAAGACGAAATCTGAGTTTAGGATGAAGAATATGACTCAATTCAGTTTGCAAAGACATATAATAATATAATCCCATTTACTTCCTACTTAGATGAACTTGAAGTGTTTTCAGCTGTGGTATATTAAATTCGATTCATAGAGAATAGATTAGAGTGGATACTTAAGGCCTTTTCCTAGCCAGTTATGTTTAAGTTAAATGAATAAACATATTTTAATGTCTTAATTATAAAAATAAAATGTGCAGAAGGCTGTGATCTGCACTATCATTTGGAAATAAACTGAAAAACCCTATTAGGTTGAAATTAAGTGGAAAATAGTTTCGCCCTCTGGAGACTTTTAATATATTCAGAATATTTCTATAATTGTTTGCTAGTGAGTCCTTTGAGATTACTTTGGTGGAGACACTCTTGAATTCCAAACACGTTTTTCTTGAGGACTGGCAGCGGTGGTGGGGGGGGTACTGAAATTAATTTCAGCATGGGAGGAATTTTTCTTTCTACCTATTCTTTCCATCAACTCCCATACTCTTTCCTTTAACTCCTTCCCTGGGTGGGTCCCACCTAACTTTAAAGTTCTTCCCCTGTATTCTTAAGGCTGAACTAATCAGGCCCAAAACAAAATGCTTTGAAGCTCTTATGAATTGACAATGCAACCAACAGAATGGGAAAAGATAGTGGCAAATGGCATATCAGATAAAGGGCTAGTATCCAAAATCTACAAGGAACTCACTAAACTCCATACCCAAAAAATGAATAATCCAGTGAAGAAATGGGCAGAAGATCTGAACAGACACTT
>NC_043701.1:82583233-82606519 GCF_006229205.1 Suricata suricatta | reverse complement strand
GATTTACCCAAGAGATACAGAAGTGCTGATGTATAGGGGCACATGTACCCCAATGTTCATAGCAGCACTGTCAACAATAGCCAAATCATGGAAAGAGCCAAAATGTCCATCACCTGATGAGTGGATCAAGGAGATGTGGTATATATATACAATGGAGTATTACATGGCAATGAGAAAGAATGACATATGGCCATTTGTAGCAAGGTGGATGGACCTCGAGGGTGTCATGCTAAGCGAAATAAGTCAGGTGGAGAAGGACAGATACCATATGTTTGCACTCATAGGTCTAACAGGAGAACAGGAGAAACCTAATGGAGGACCAGGGGGAGAGGAAGAGGGAAAGAGAGTTGGGGAGAGAGAGGGACGCAAAACCTGAGAGACTATTGAATACTGAAAATGAACTGAGGGTTGAAGGGGAAGGGGGAAGGGGGTGATGGTCATGGTGGGGGGCACTTGGGGGAGAAGCCCTGGGTGTTATATAAAAAACAATTTGACAATAAACTATTATAAAAAAAATAAAGTTAGGTGGGAGAATTAAACAGTTTTGCTAACTCAGAGGATGAACCACCTCTGAATGTCAGTTCTACACCAGTGTGTCTTGCTCTCTGTTGAAAGACACAAAAACCATTCAGCTGAGTTGCCAAAACCAATGACCAACTTGTGATATTTTTGAAAGCTTTCACCACTTTTGAAACAATCATTCCTGTCTTTTCACCTCATCTCAGTTCATAGAAATATATCTCTTCTAAACAAGCATCAAACTGAGTATTTCAAGACTGTTACCTTAAGTTATCCCATGGTCTTAAGAGCTGTAGTTCACAGAAAAAGGAAACTCTATTGTAAATAGAATTATTCAGATCTATCTCCACAAAAATGTATGACATAGCCAGTTTTGTTTGTACTTGCTATTTCTGGGATGAAAAGTACTCTCATCGTTCATGATCAATAAAGTCATAATAACAGTGAACTGCTCTGAGAGCATCTCTCACTGGACAGATAAAGAAAAGTAACAGCTAAAGCATCACAAATAAAAAGTGAAAAAAACCTCAGCCCATGAATGGGATGTTTAAAAGGCAGGGAGTCCACTGATAAAAATCTTCAAGTCCAAAAGCACTGTTTGTATCGAGTTTGCGTACATAATGCTAGTATCGTATTATGGGATCCTTTATCTGCCTGAACGGCACAACTGATTGATGTGCACAATGTTTTAAATAAACGAAACATGTTAAAAAGATCTTAAGTACATAAATTAAGTATTTTCAGACGCATTGATTTGACTGAGCTTCAAGCCCCAATGAAAGGATGTTCGGCTTTTCACAAGCCTATGAGTAAAGATTCTTCCAGATGGACCAGAGGGATAAAAATGTGTTTAATGCAGTTATTAAAACGATCTTTCCCACCCCTTTCCAAAGCACTCTGCCTGCAAACTCAGTGGCACTACCATTTCAGCTCGGAGAAGTAGTGAATTACCAGCAGGTTCTGGAGCACCTCTTCCAGTAGGAGAAGGGCCTGCTTCTTCAGAACTGTCAAGGAGATAAGACCACCCTCGACCATTCTCCATCACCCTCAACCATTTCCCACCACCCTGGTTGAGCAGATTGAACGGAGCGTGTTACTTTCCCCAAATCGCCAGATTTTGTACTGAATCCCAGAAAAAGCTGACCCGGTGGAAGGAGGGGAGGAAAATATGAATGCATAGGTAGTAAAGAAAAAGAGCCAAAGGGCATGGAGTGGAGAGAAAGATCTGCAGAAAGAAGGAAAACCACGTAGTGGTGTACTTGAACCCCAAAGACCAGCCAGCGTAGTCCAGCCAGCGACTCACACACAGTTCGGGAAACGTCTGGCATTTGTGCGCGCCATCCCTAACAGACACTGGGTGGCGCTCATGGTAAAGACTTGCACTTCTCTTAGGGTCCATCCCTCCCCCCCCACCCCCCACCCCCGCACGGCCGCCACCTCTCACCCCGTGCAAATTTCGGCTACTAGGAGATGGAATTACTCACATTCTTCCTACATGTCTCAGTGGGGAGAGCACTTCTGGATAATTTTGCTGTGTGGAGCTGATCCTCCACGACCGGGTCTGTCAGTGGGTTTTGAATGAGGCAACAGCATCCGGCTCGCTGGCCTTAAAACAAAGTTCCAGACCTTGAGAACCACCCACAGTACCTGCAAAAGTTGCTACCCTGAGAGCGGACATTCCCAGAGTTTTTGTGCCCTGGGTGTGGATCTGAAGGGGGGAGGGGGCAGGCTCGGATCCACAATGACTACAAAATGTCCAATGAATTGGAACTATATTGTGATCAGACTCCTTTTAGCTTAGAGCTCCCTGCCCCTCCCGCTGCCTATGAGGAAAGGGTAGGGGGAAGCGGGGTCCAGCTAGAAAAGAAGCAGAACAAAATCAAGAAAGTTCAGGCTCTCGACCTCCAGAGACACACCCAGATCTGTAGGTCTCACACAGCAGCGGCCTCTGCCCCAGTGGCTCTTAGTCTGACATGTGGGCCAGCGCTTTAGCAGTTGAAACTAAGATGTTAAATCCTTCCCTCACCTCCCATTCCTTTTGGTCTTAAATAAAGTACTAGAATGTCTTTTTTGACGAGGGAAAAGCAAAATTTAGTAAGGTCTAAACTAACTTAACATTGTGACATTGTGTTCTTGAGCAGATCCCTAACTTCTAAATTATGCCCAAATTCTGTAGTTTCCAATCTCATATTAGTTGAAATTTGCCTTCTCAGCAAGGTCTGAGGACATAACCATTTTGAGTATAGTCGTATTGACCTATTTCCCTTTGCCCAGTAACTTTTAAATCTGTAACAAATAAAAAGTGGAGGGTGTGGGGATGAACTAAAGCAGCCCAGCTCCCTGCTCCACTTGCCTTGGCCAGAAGGTGCTTTGACATATCCTTGGCACTGCTCTGGGGAAGCGATTCGTGTAATTAAATGAAGGATGTGTGTAAGGTGACTCAATGGGCGCCATGAACACTTCCAGCGCAGAGACCAAAACTGGAAGCACTATGGGTTGGCACTGCTTTCCTGATGTCCCATAGGTTCTTCACAATTTAAACCCAGGTGAATAGTGATGCCAAAATCGACAGGGTGAGGCGATGGGGTGGACGGCCAAGGCTCTGTTCACCTGGTGGACTATCTCAGAGAAGTTCAGGGCTGTGCAGGCCTAAAGCAGGAGGCTTGGGCCAGGATAGGAATGGGGTGGAGGGAGAGAGGAGACGCTACGGGACCCTGTGACATACACCTCCCCTTCCCTGTGCACTCCTGCTATGAAATCGTCCCCAAAGGGCAGTGCGGCAATAGCTGCAGTTTTACCATGCCCAGATTGCAGAAGCAAGGAGTTGGTGCATGTGTGGTTACTCAGATTTGCAGTTCCGCAGCTGAGCTGGGCTCCTGCTCTGAGTTCCAGAACCCCAGCTCTCCCTGCTAGCCAATCTTGGGTTAGAGTAGCTCCATGGCCAAGGTAAGGCTCAACTAGCAGGAGACACAACTAACATGGACACTTTTGGGGTTGAGAGTGGGCGGGTGAGGGAATGAGAGGCCTGAACAGTCCAGTCCAGATTCTGGGTTCCGGGTCTTAGGTTCTGGGTCTCAGATTCCCTGGGGGTAGATGCTTGAAGGAATGGAATCAGTATCCAGTTCCTGCAGTTGCCTGTTTTCGGGGAGTACATACGTGGTGGGGTAATTTGACTTATGCTAAATTTCTAAGCTCCCAGCTGCACCACCCCTACAGCGAGAGTGACGGTCATGAAAAGCAAAGGCTGGAACTCCAGTACCAAGTGTTTGATTATGGAGCCTTTCTTCCCTTTGCATATGAGCTAAGACATGTTTGCAGCAGGAATTAAGGGAAGGAGAATATGGAAAGCAAGACTTGGGAATTGGAAAGGCAAGCCCTTTAATGCCATATCCAAGGAGCCAGGAGGGGGAGATTCGTGGGCTTTATGCAACTCTGCTGCCTACAGCTTTTGTCCCTGTCTACTCCCTAGTCTTCTTAGGGTTTCCCCATTTGGTCCTGGGGTAATAATAGATCATAAGTGAACCATTCACTTCTGCAGGAGTATTTGGTCACTGAACACCGTTATAGACTCTCTATTCCAATGGCATCTGCATAGACAAGAATAGTGAACAAGATGTGTGGCTGCCTGCTCTTCTTGGGGACCAGCAATTGGGGCATCATTAAATTATTTGTGCTTATGACAATGATGTTTTTAAGTGATTGTAGAGATTTACGGTTGTGGGAACTCTCTCTGCCATTAATAGCTCAATGGACAGCGTGCATTCTTGAGCATCCTTATCCAGCCCTTGCCCGAGAAGTACTCATCTGGTGCAAAAGAAGTGCTTGCTGCAATTTCGTGCCATTCCCCAAATCACAAGACTGGTAAGTTACAACTTGGCCAGCAACGCCCCACCAAGAATATTGTTCTCAGTTCCTTCTCACCTCCAGTCCCACATCCCTGCTCCCTCCCCTCATGCCCTGCTTTGATTTTGCATTTTAGTATCAGCCATCAGTTCCACACAAGCCCCAGTTGCAATCCACTGGGGTGGGGAGGTAGAGAAAAAAGGAAAGGCCGTCGCCGACCTCATCCCCAAAACATGTGCACTGTCCGAGGCTGCCGATTGGAACGCATTATCTCCAGACATTACTGAGCTGGGTGGTGGGGCTTCTGGGTTGTCTTTGGTATTCTCGGAAAACAGATTGTCTGAGACCCCCTCCCCCAACAAGCAACAACATCACACACGCGCGCGCGCGCACACACACACACAAACTCCTCCTCCCCCCTCCATTTTTTTCTCCCTCTTTTTTAAGCAATGCTTTGTTGTGCTAAAACTAGTTGGACGGGTTAGGGTGTTGCTGCTGCTCCCGAGGCCCTGGCCAATGGAACCCGATCCACCCCGCTGTGCGTAAGCGCGCAATTAAGGATTTAACCAAGGCAGTGCTGCGCCTCAGCCATCAGTCAGCCTGCCGGAGACAGAGCCTCCACGACTCCCAGCCTCCTCCTCGCCGCCGCCGCCGCCGCCTCCTTCTCTCCTCCTCCTCCTCTTCCTCCTCCTCCCTCGCTCCCACAGCCATGTCTGCTTAGACCAGCGCAGCCCCACAGCCAACTCGGGCAGCAGCCACCGCCACAGCAGCAAGGACAGCCGCCGCCTGTGAGCGATGACAGGAGTGTTTGACAGAAGGGTCCCCGGCATCCGATCCGGCGACTTCCAGGCTCCGTTCCAGACGTCCGCAGCCATGCACCATCCGTCTCAGGAATCGCCAACTTTGCCCGAGTCGTCGGCCACCGATTCCGACTACTACAGTCCCACGGGGGGAGCCCCACATGGCTACTGCTCTCCTACCTCGGCTTCCTACGGCAAAGCGCTCAACCCCTACCAGTACCAGTACCACGGCGTGAACGGCGCCGCCGGCAGCTACCCCGCCAAAGCCTACGCCGACTACAGCTACGCCAGCCCCTACCACCAGTACGGCGGCGCCTACAACCGCGTCCCGAGCGCCACCAGCCAGCCAGGTGAGGGGGCGCGGGGTGGGCGCAGATCCAGGGGCGGCCGGCGCTCCGCGGGGGCGAAGCGGGGTTGGAGATTGGGGGCCGCGACCGCCACTACCGTGGGGGCGCGCCCGGAGGAAGGGAGGGGGGCCTGGACTCTGCAACCCAGAGAGGTTCTCTCGGGCCAGCATTTTAGGGATTCTTAGAAGAATCCTCCTTAGTAGACTCGTCCACTCTGGCACCGGGGGGTGGGGGGCCCTCAAGTCTCTGGATTCCCAACTTGCCTGGTCTGGAAGCCAACTGGGCTGCAAAGTGGGTAGGGGTGGAGAGAAGAAAGAATCCAGGAGCCTGAGTGGCGTTTGCGTAATACAGGAGAGGTTAGTCGTTGGAATTTTGGGTGAGCGTGCTCGGTTGGCGCGAGTGGGAGTACGAGGCTGCCTCAAAAGCTCTGTCGGGATTAGTCTGAGAGCGGCCACGAGCCAGCGTGGTGTCCGTGCCCCGGGCGCGCGGCTGGGGGTGAGGACCGGGGCGCTGCAGCCCCAGAGGAAGACCGCGCCGAGAGCCTTGCGGTTTGTCCGGGGCATTTCCAAAAACAAAAAGCCATTTAAGGGTGGAGGAGGATTGCTGAGAGGTGCCTAAAATTTCTCTTCCTCTTCCCCACCTACTCTCTTTTCGCCCCCCTTGAAACTTAGTTGGAGAGTTTAAGAGGGTTAGTGAGCTTGGGCGGTAAGAGAGGCATGAGGGCTCCTTGGAGAGGTTTTGCTGGTTAGGTTTGATCTCTTCCCACTAGCACATTAATAATCCTGCTAATATTAGAGTCTCTGTCTTTGGCAGAATCGAGACCACAGCTCTCATTCTCCACCCTTTCCTCTCCCAGGAGCTTGCCACACACACACACACACACACACACACACACACACACACTGAAGAGGTTCTCCACCCCTTCCAGAGATGGTACTTTTGATAAGGTGGTACTTTTCGGAAGGGGGTCTTCTGGCCCCAGAGTGTTTGTAAAACAGGAGTTCAGAAAGTCTTTCTCCACACAACCCCCCCATCTATATTCCTGACTTTAAGAAATTCGTCCTGACCTGCCGCCCCTTTCCTACGAAAACGCCCCAGCAACAAATCTTTTTCAATGTGTGACTCTTACTAAATTTTAAAAGAAAGCCCAGGGGGTAGTATGTCTTCCTTTCTTCCACTGTCGCTGTATTTCGTGCATAAGTGAAAGATGTTTTTTTCTTTTGGCCAAGAACTTATTAAGTCTATTTGTAAAAGAAACCAGACACATCTGTGCCCTCGCAGATCTGCAGGCAGATTATGGGGGCTGCATAATCGGCCCTCTGTCTGCAGCGGCCTGGACCTTTTGCTGCTGAATTGAAGGAGCATAGTTTGCTTGTGGGTCTTTGAACTTTGGAGACCTCGGTTAGCGTCTTCCCTGCCCGAGCGTCTGGTCTCTGCGGGCGCCCGAACAGACGCCGACAGAAGTAGTGGGGGAGGATGTCAAGGCCTAGGGCCTTCTCTTGAAGCCCCAGGAGGGGCTGGCCAAGCTCGCCCCAGAAACGAAGGTGAGCACAGGGTGGGCTAAAAACAGGTCAGGGTGCCGCAGGAACTGCTGCAAGGACTAAATCCCAGACGCCAAGAAGGGAGCTGGGTGTACCCAGAGCCCTGCACAAACCCACAAGAACCCGAATGAATAGAGTGGAGAATTCATCCAACTACCTGGCTTGTCCACAATTTCGGTGAGGGGCATCGTTCTCTGGGTCTTGTTAAGCAAAGGAGGTGATATGGGGGGGGGTGCGGGGGGGATGGAAGACTGCGTGGTAAAGAAAATCAAACAAATAAACAAACCCCCCTAAGGACTGTACTTGAGGGATCTGCAAACGAAACACTGTCTGCGGACAAACTCTAACCGAGTCTGTTTTGATTATTTAGAGAAAGAAGTCGCCGAGCCCGAGGTGAGGATGGTGAATGGCAAACCAAAGAAAGTTCGTAAACCCAGGACTATTTATTCCAGCTTTCAGCTGGCCGCGCTGCAGAGAAGGTTTCAGAAGACGCAGTACCTCGCCCTGCCCGAACGCGCCGAGCTGGCCGCCTCGCTGGGACTGACGCAAACGCAGGTAAACCCGGCGGCGGCCCGGCCGGAGCCCCGCCGCGGCGCCCAGCAGCAGGGCTGGCCGCGCGGGTCCGTCCCGACGGCCTGGGCCCGATTGGATAGCACGCGCGACCACCTCACAGACAGAAAGGCGCGGCGCCCGAGCCCTTACCGCCGCGAGTCCGGCTAGGCGTCGCCGCCGTGCGAGACGGTGGGGACGGGATGGAGAGGTCGCTCACTCCCCCGCTTCGGGCCTCCGGGGGCGAGGGGCCAATTTGCTAGATTGGAAACAGGGGGAGGGTCATTTCTAGGGCGCTCTCACGGCCTCGAGAAGTAGGTTCTCGTCGCAGTGCAGAGCCTCCGGAGAGGAGCCGGCCCGGCGGCCTCGCGGCGGTCCCGGGCCGCGGAGGTCGCCTCCGGCTGGATGGCTGAAGGGTCACGCCCCGCTCCTGCGGAGCTTTTGGCCGTCGCAGCCAGATGGTCTCAAAGTGGGGGCGGGGGGCGCTGTGGTGCGGGCGAAGTCACCCCTGCTGGTTCCATTCCCTTCCCCCCCACTGCAACCCTGCTGGGCCTATAAAAAAATAAAAAAAGAATGTTCGAATCGCCGCCCAGGGCCGCAGGCGCGTTCTGACCTTTGGAAGCTGGGGAGGGAGTGGAGGCGGCTTGGCGGGAGACAGGGACACCGCTCCTTTCCCTCCACGCTCGCGCGCGCACAGCCAGTCCCCAGGCCCCCGCGCGGCTCTCGGGCCATTGTCTCGGAGACCCTCGTGGCTCCGCGTTTCGCGCGCCCCGCGCAGGCCCGCACGTGGGCGCGCGCCGCGGGGCCCTTCGCGCCCCCGCCCCCCGCCCCAACAAAAACTAGAAACTACAGCCTCCGAGTCGTGCCCTTGTGGAGGCGGGTGAGCGCCTAGCCGGGCAGGGTGTCCTCTCGGGCCCCCGATCGGGCCTTGGCCTCCAGCTCAGCTCCCTGACTTTAGGCCGCGAGCTTCAGGGAGACGCCAGGTCCGGGCCACCTGGAGGCCCAAGATGCCTCCAGTTGCCGCTCTGGGGAAGGCGCGGGCGGCCTCTGAGTGACCCGGTAACGTGTGCCTTTGTTCCCCCACCCAGGTGAAAATCTGGTTTCAGAACAAAAGATCCAAGATCAAGAAGATAATGAAAAACGGGGAGATGCCCCCGGAGCACAGCCCCAGCTCCAGCGACCCCATGGCGTGTAACTCGCCGCAGTCTCCGGCGGTGTGGGAGCCCCAGGGCTCGTCCCGCTCGCTCAGCCACCACCCTCATGCCCACCCTCCGACCTCCAACCAGTCCCCCGCGTCCAGCTACCTGGAGAACTCGGCTTCCTGGTACCCGAGCGCGGCCAGCTCACTCAATTCCCACCTGCCGCCTCCTGGCTCCTTACAGCACCCGCTGGCGCTGGCCTCCGGGACACTCTATTAGACAGGCTGCTTGCTCTTGCTCTCTTTTTGGGGACTGCTGTGTTTTGCTGTTTTAGAAAGTAATAAAGAAAGGAATTCATTTGGGGAAGTTTGGAAAATGGAAACAAAAAAGATTCGTGTGTAAAGCTTTTTTTTGCATGTAAGTTATTGCATTTCAAAGGATCCCCGGCCCCCACCTTTTTTACTGACGAACTTTTTTGCGCAACTGTGGACACTATCAATGGTGCCTTGAAATCTATTGACCTCAACTTTTCAAAAGACTTTTTCAATGTTATTTTAACCATGTAAATAAGTGTAGATAGAGGAATTAAACTGTATATTCTGGATAAATAAAATTATTTCGACCATGAAAGCAAAATGTTTCTAAAAAATACTCCTTTCGCCCTCCTTGTAGTCGGCTAGTGACCTTTTATGCAGGCAATTAAAGGAAGACAAACACTGCAGAAATCCAATACAGCAAAAAAGAAAACAAATTAGGGGTTGCATGGATGCAAAACTGTACACGTGTATATGTTGGGTGCTGTACTTTATGTGTCTGTATACATATGTGGCCTGTTTATAGTCCTGCCATAAAATATATATTTAGGGTTTTTTTTTTTTTTTGCCTAACCACAAAAACATTTAGATAATTTTAAGTTTAACCCCAAATTGTTTCAGGTAGAAAGTAATGCTGGAATCTAAATCAGGGTCCTCCCACCCTGTGCGCGAGTCAAAAAGCAGAAGAAATCCATCAATAACCACTTTGAATTCTAAGCTCAAAGCAATTATCGTGTAGAACCCCCCCCCCCAAAATGCCTCTGTGTATTGGCAGAGCAATTAGACAAATTACAATCCCTTCTAATGGGAGCTTCCAGAGATGAGAAGGAGGAGGAGGAAGAAAGAAGAAGAGGAAGAAGAAGAAGAAGAAGAAGAAGAAGAAGAAGAAGAAGAAGGAGAAGAAGAAGGAGAAGAAGAAAAGTTGTTGAACAAGAAGACATTTTCCTTCCTATTACAATTTTTTAAAATCTGAAATATTTGCAGTTTGGCAAATGGTAGTGTCTTGGACTTCTTGGTGTATGATAAAAAATTTATCTGAGCTCTTTCAGAGAGGAAAGGATCACAGGACAGGAGAACAATGATAAACCTAAATAAGTAAAGCAAGCAGGGCATTGGGGGAGGGGTTGTTTCTTCTCCTGCCAAGAGAGGGAATTGAGGGGTGGAGGAAAGGAATGAAAAATTTTTGGCCCAGTTTTGATTTCATCTCGTGTGAGATAATATAATACATTTTCCCCTCCATCCTCGTTACCACTCCGATTTTTTCAGGAAGGAGCTCTTTCTGTTTTGCTTTTACATAAAACAGTGGCAAAGCGGGTTCCAAACGATGGGAAATTGAATCTGTTTGCAGGGATTTCTCCTTTGTGAAGTCTTCTTTGGTGCAGAGAGGAAGGACTTGCAGCAACCTTGGCCCATGTCCCATCCTTCTCCCTGTGACCCTGCACAGAGACATCCACACTGTGACCAGAGCTGCAGCCTGGTCTAGAGCTGTGCTCTCCTGCCTGACTTGTGGGCACCTTTTTGACTGTCGTTTAGTTCGCCTGACTCTCTTTCCTTGGGATACCAAGGGAAATCCTATGTTGGGACTTACAAGATGCATAAGATATATTTTACAGCTAGGAAGTCGGCAGCAATAAATGTGACAGAAGAGTCTTCTTAAGTGTGTGTGTTGAGGGGCGGGGGTTGGAGATTAGCACATAAAAAATTACATCCTGTCATCTGAGGATTTCTGAGAAGGTTCTTCCAGGGTTGGGAAACTAGACCTGAAAAGGCACGCTGCGTGCCCGGAGGGGGAATTTACCAGTGTATTCGCTCTTTCTCCTTCTCTCTCCGTCTCCTTTCCCCTCCTCCCCATCTCCTCGATTCCATTCCTTTCTAGCCCGCCAGTTTGGAACGGCTTGGGTCTCGGGGGCATTTCAAAAGTCTTCACGAGCACCCTGCTGGGACCGGGACAGCACCCGGGTCCAGGCCGGGGCTGTGGACCCCTCCTCTGCCGCCACCCACAAAGCCCGGGAGGCCGCTTTTCTTGCCGCCGCCTTTCCTCCTCTGCATTCCCCGCCAGCCTTCCTTTCTTGAAAGAAGTTCCGAGTGGCGACGCACCTGGGGGCAAGCCTAGGAAACCCCACTTTGTTTTCTGCACCGTCAGAGAAAGGGAGGGTGGTGGGGAAGAGGTGGAGGGATCTACTTCCTGCTATTCTTTCTTCTCTTGTAAAGTTTTTGAGAGTTTCCTTCCCACGGAAGGCCGCGCTTTATAGCTGGGGAATCCGGCTCGAGAAACCCCGCGCCGTCGGTCTGAGAGCATCAGCTTTCCCCTGCGCCCTCGAGTGCGTGTTTGGGGAGGCTGGAGGGGGCGCACCGACCGTCTAGCTCTAGCGTTTCCCATCCAGTGGCCGCCTGAGTGTGGCGGGAATGTACGTGGAAGACGCTCCTTCTCTTTCTGCGCACGGAGAGGGCTGATGTTTTTCCAGCCTTCCCTGTCCTCTCCCCACCTCCATTTCTGGCGTTAAAAAGGAGATCCCTTCCCTACATCCCCCATCACTAGATGCGGTCAGGCTGAGGGAAGGGCGAGTTCGGATTTTTCCCGGGAAAGAAGAGCGAAATCTTCTTTAAGGAGCACCCTTCCACCGCCAGCCTTGACGCTGCTTGCGGTTAAGGACCCTGATCTGTCGCTGCGACGCCGGCAGGCATAGCGCGGACAGACTTGGTTTCAGGATTGCTTTCCGTGTGCTAATCTCACTTCTTCACTCGCAATGGCCTCTTCTCTCTAGCGGTTTTTTTTTTTTTAACTTGGTCTGAGAGCCATGGACAAAAATATTCTGGCAAACCATTCTGCAGCGGGTTTTCCCTGGCACCATGGGGATTCTCCCAGGAGAATTTAACTCCCTGCAGTCCTGCGCTCAAGGATGTAAAAATAACAGATCTTCAGCAAAGTCTAAAAATATCTGTGATGTTTCTCTCTCTTGCCCTTCCTCCCACCTTCCCTCTCTCTCTTTATTGTTTATTCCTGTATCTAATACAAATGTGTACTACTCCCCACCCCTTTTTGAAGTCTGCCTGACCCAGCTCTCCGGGGTTTCTGTCTTCCACTTCTGGTCCCCACTTGCCTAGGTTCCAATCTAGTACTCCCAAGATGTTAAGCCCACCCCAAGATTTAATTTTCTTTTCCGTGGGCCTCTTCACCATTCCCACCATATTCCCAAACCTCCACCCCTATTTTCAGACCTCCTTATAAAGCCCAGGAGGCCCGGGGCATGCCGGCAGGGCTTGGGCTATTCCTTGGTGCCCTGTCCCCCTCCTGGGCCCTCCTTCAAAAGATCAGATAAATTGGTCTTTGTTTGCAGCTCTTACGCGGACTTCTGCCCCCTTTCCCCCCTTTTTCCTGGCGGCCACCTCCTTGTGGAACAGGGGGCGGCTTGGGGAGCCGGGAGAAGCCGCATTCCTGTGGGTGCCAGGCGGCTCCAGTGCTGAGCCACAGGGCCTGAGACACACACACAGAGGAACCCGCAGACCTCGCTGCCCTTGATCTCTCTCTTTCCCTCCCCCTCTCCATCTCCCTCTTCCTCCCTCCTTCTGGTTGGGGCACCCAGCCGGGAGCCTGTCGACCCACACTCAGATCCACCCAGGTCTCGGCCTCCGGCAAGAGCATATTGACCCGCACACCAAACACACGCACACACCCCTTCCTGGGGACCAGAGTCAGGCCAGGATCTCCCCGCCCATGCCAATCTTTTCTCTCCCGCCCCTCATCCCACAATCCCAGACGCGCCGGCTGGCCTCTGTTGGCTCCTTTGATCCCACTGGACGCCCCACGGCTCTCGGCGTCCTGGCCGCGCAGTCCTGGGAGTCGCCCACGGCGCGCCAAGGCCTGGCGGTGCTCGCCTCCTCCCGGCGCCCAACAGTTTATTCCGGCCTTGATACCACTGGGTCTCCTGATCTACCCCGCCCGAAGTGCAAGGGATGCCTCCTGGAACGTTGCCCCCTGACCCCCCTCCCTCCATCAGTTCCTCCTTTTACTCGAGGAAAGGACCTTTAGGGCTACCCAACCAGCACCCTCCCCGTCTCATCCCCGCAACCCCTTGGATCGCGCGCCTCCCACTGGCCACTGGGATTTCGCCAACCCCGAGCTCTCTAGTCCTCTCCAGAGGCACGCCCTGAGGTCAGACGCCCTCCAGCACCTCCGGGAAGCGCGCCATGACGGCGGATCCGCCTGCGGTCACCCCTCTCCTCCATGCTAAAGCACCCCCTCCCACAGTGGCTGGGTGGAGGCTTCCGCCACGGGTGTGGTTGGGGAGGGGGCGCTGCGACTCGCTCCCGCCCTCGGCTCTTGTTCCCAAGTTGCTGCGGTCCTTGCATACTGTACTTGGTTTTTTTCAGACGCACAGCGAACTCTGGGCCTCGAAAACAGCCCAAATAGCGGTAGCACATGTGGGATTGGCTAAATATTTTTCTACGCAGCACTGCCGCCCCCCGCCCCCCCGCCCCATCTGCGTTTTCTTTTGCATTTGACAAGCTTTAGATTCCCCTGTGGTAAGGGGCAGAAAGTATACAGTGTATCTACTGAGGGGGGACGGGGAGCGGGGGGCTTCCCTTTCAATCATCCAGGGTTACCATCTGAAATGTAATAAACTGTTTTATAATAGGTCGCGCTCTAACAGTGAAGATAGGAACAGGGGGGGATTTACATAAATCTGTCTTTAAAGGATATGAGAGTCTTGTTTTGCTGCAATTAATGTTTCTGTTCTTTTGTTCTCTGGGACTTATTATTTACTAGTGATTTGTGGGGGGTCCGAAAGAGTCTCTGCCCAAAGTTCATGTATTATTGAGTCTGTTCCACATCCTAAACCAAGATTTATATGAAACCGTGAAATACCACACATTACGACCTTTCCCACAGGAAGGGGGAAAAATAGCTTTATAACATCATTATACACACACACACACACACACACACACACACACACACACACTCCAAGTTTCAGTAACGATTCTATCTCCACCATTCACAGTCTAATGTATTTTTTAAAGAGCTGGGTCGGGGTGAAGGGCTATAAACAGTTCCCAAGCTATGATTTTTAAGAAATGTGTTTTTTTTCTTGCAAAGGTGAGAGGACAGAAATCTGTCACTGGAAGCTTATCGTCAACTAAGGACTGTTTTGGCCACTTGCCGTTTGCAAGGTGGGATACTAGGGGTAGGCAGAATATGTACCCAGCTTTCATCTATAAACAGGGGTCACTAAACAAGGAACGTTTCATTATTGCCCTTGAATTCACAGGAGGTAGGAAGCCTGCTTGCGACTGGAGGATGGCCCTGACTGTGCAGCTCCCAGGGATGTGAGGTGGTAGGAGGGGGAACCATCACATACTGTTATGGAGGCTGGAAGAGAGGCTCAGGAAATTCTCTGCACTCATAGTGAAAATCCTGGAGATATAAGGGTCCTAACCAGAACATCCCCACTCAGAAACAGAACTAGACTCCAGAAGTTTCAGCCAGGGCAGGGCTCTCCCTCCTGGAAGCAACAGCCAGAACTCTGGACCAGCAGAGCATCCCAGCCTCTCTCCAGACTCTTTTGCTCTAAGTCTCGGATTCTCTCTCTCAAGTTCTTCCATATTTTAAAGAGACTGACCTTGCTCTTTTACAACCATGTCTGGGAGCAAGAATAGCCCTTTAACAAAAATACTGGACTTACTGGAATCCAGAAAGAAACACAGCAGTGACTTATAGCAATAGAAGCAGCTAGACTAATTTATATAGGGGAGGGGTGTTATTAATAAAAGTTAATAATAGGATTAAAGCCAATAGCTAGCCTAGCCAAATAGAGGAGACAGCTTCCCAGCCAGCTTTATTTAATTAGCAGCAGTTAATAGATTTTCTGCTAATATCCTTTAGGATTCTCAATGACTTGTTCACAGTGAAAGAGAATGGCGATGGAGCTCAGAACACTTACAAGCTCCTAGGCCATTTTGTTCTGATGACAAGAGAGATTAAAATTCATTTAAGCAAATGTTCATAAACAAGTGACAGCACACTCTGAGGCAGCACTGATGGAAACAATGGTGAAACTGATAAATGTTCTTTGCTTAGGGGAAGGGCACTTTTTTTTAAGCAAGAAAATGCTTTGGGGGGGAGGCTTAGAAAGAAAGAAGGAAAGGAAGGAAGGAAGGAAGAAATGAAGGAAGGAAGAAATAAAGGAAGGAAGAAAAAAAGGAAGACAGGGAAAAATGATTTCAGACTCCAGGCAGAAGCACATACAGCAACCCTTGCAAACACACCAGCCCTACACATATTGAAGATTTGTACATGTAATGCTTCAGACCACTGATTTGCTATTTTCTTAATTCCCGCTCTTCTTTTTCCATGTGAATCAAACAGTCTTTTGTCCTTCAGGGTTTGATTTGATCGCTACTGTTCACATTTCACTTTTGTATTTTCCTCTTCCTATACCATTACTCATTGAGTGCCCTGTGAAATTACAATCGTACATTTTCAACTCAGCAACCCATTTGCAGTGCAAAAATAGGGTCTAAATAATGGCTGAATTAGCCCTACTGGACAGTTTCAGATGTAACACTCTGTAATAATTATATTGCAGGCTGGATTAGGATGCTATTATCATAATCTGGACGTTTACAATTATCTGTAATTTGCAAAGATGCGCCAGGTCTTGATTACAGCAGTTTTTTTTTTTTTGTATCACGCTAACCATCACTAAACAGTGACAGTAATAACAGCTAATTTTGCTGGCAATATAAGAGGTGCTGGGGTGTGCAAACAATTTCACACCTGGATGTGCTCACTCAACCAAGAATATAGAGAAAGAGCTTCTGCCCTGAGACTCAGACAAATATTCTCCTCTGCTTCTGTTCAGTATAGATTTCTAGACCCTGATCATTGCTTAAGAGATATTCACTGGTGGTAAGTTTTTATTTCTTCCATACTTCAAGCCACAGTTCATATTTCTCTTCTCACACTTTCCAAGCTGTATGTGTTGATGTTCTATTTATTGTAGACTGCAACTTTGCTTTATAGATTTTTCAATTTTGATCTTTTCTTCCCCTTTAACAGTAAAAGGGTTGTCGTTTTGGTGAGTAGAAGGATTCGGGTGAGAATGGGATCCTTAAGATCTCGGATGGCATTTTGGCTTGCTGTGCTCTTGATGTATTTGGTGCAGCTTGTGACTGGAGATTGCGAAAGAGACCAGGTTTCTGTAAGGTGTGGAGGGAGCCGACTGGAGATTCCGAGCTAAGATCTATTTGAAAACTATTACTCAAAGCTAGTCATAGGCGAATTTAAAGTCTTTACATTTGACGATGATTTTAAGATTTGGAGCGTCGGAAGAGCAAACGGAGCTCGCCATAATGCTCTTTTAGTATTACAGGTATGCCGACATTAGCAACGGCAGGTGCAGTCTGAATCTCTCTACTGTACAGTCCCTTGGACATTTTCCTCCACTTGGGAGAAAGTTTCCGGAATAACTGGCCTCTGAAACCCTTCAGGGCTGCTTTGCAAGGCCTTTGCCTTTAGCTGCTGGGGGATGGGAGGGGGAGGCGGGGGAGGGGCGGGATGCGATCGGTACCGCAATTGCCTGCGGGGCCCAAACGCTGCGACCTTGGGGTTGGAGGGGCACGATTGGCTGAGACACTGAACCGAGCTGTGGAGCGGAGGAGCCAGATTTAGGAATGCACCGAGGAAGACTCTAACAAGAAGCGGTGCTTGTTCTATCTATAGATGACGCTGTTTCCTGACCCAATAGTGATTTGGAAGCAGCTACAGATGTTAAGCGCAGGAGCCTGAGAAGTCTTGGGCTCCCTCACCCCTGTACAGAAGGGCCTTTCTCCGGCGGCGGGGACCTTTGGACTAAATTGTGTCAAAAGATAATGAGATGCTTATTGGCGCCGGGGAGACATTTCCCCCTTCACCCGCACCCCCGCAGCTATTGTTCTCTCGTTCTTTTTTTACCTGGAAAATGTGGTCAGAACGAGGTTCTAGAACGCCAACTCCGCGGAAGTTTGAACGTGGGGAGGCGTCGTAGGCACCGCGCCTGGGCGATGCCTTTTACCCACGCCCCTCCTACCAGTCTGTCTGTCTGTCTGTCTCTCTCTCTCTCTCTCTCTCTCTCTCTCTCTTTCTCTCTCTCAATCTCTCTCTCTCTCTCTCTCTCTCTCTCTCTCTCTCTCTGTTTACTATGGGGTCAATACTTTCTAAGAGCGAAAATATTAACCCTTCATGTTCAAAAGACCCAGAGGAAGCCCACTTCCAAGGACAGTTCTTGGGAGGACCTCTTCGCGAATTTCTTGTTTCATTAAACTCATGTTAAGAGATAGGTCGTTACAGGCGCATCATGACAAACCTCCCATGTGTTAAAATGCATTTGCTAGGTTTCAGAATTCCATGCACTCACAGTGGTTTGGCATGCGTCTGGTAGATTTTTTTTTTAAAGAAAAATTAGTGTTGGTTTCGATGTATGGTAGCTTTTTCTCTAACGTAATTTGAATAATTCAGCAAAGCCCCACTACCAGCTGTACTTCTGCAGCCTCTTCCATTCTTTTCAGCATTATAATTTTGGTTAATTTTCAATTTTAGGTCCTACGTCTCTGCAATTTGTGTATGAATAACAGAATAATTTCCCTCTTTTGTTTCGCCTTTCCTGTTCCTGAATCTAAATAAAGATGGCTTTTTAGTATTAAAAGTGGAAGAAAATTACAGGTAATTATCTTTGACGGTAAAAACGCTGTAATCAGCGGGCTACATGAAAAATTACTCTAATTATGGCTGCATTTAAGAGAATGGAAAAAAACCTTCTTGTGGATAAAAACCTTAAATTGTCCCCAATGTCTGCTTCAAATTGGATGGCACTGCAGCTGGAGGCTTTGTTCAGAATTGATCCTGGGGAGCTACGAACCCAAAGTTTCACAGTAGGAAGGGGGAAAAAAGAAAAGAAAACATTTTTCCTAATGTAACAATGCGAATGCTAGAAAATGACAAGACTGATCGGTTTTAAACCATTCTGAGACTGACTGAGCGTGGAAGTTGCTCAACAAAAAAAGGAACGGGTATATTGGTAAGTAGTCTTTGCTTTGTGTCTAATTATAGTGACTGTCCTTTTGCACGACTGTATGTCGCTGTCATTATATGGAGCACTCTGAGTATCTCTATTGACTTCTGATAAATGGCTCAGTGGTTTCAAGGTTCATAATTTGAAGGATGCCCAGGTCTGTAGCCATTAATTCTCGCAGTATGGGGCTTCCTGCTTGTATGACGAAAGGGCTTTTCATTTTCATTATTTCTGCGCTTTCCACAAGATCGGGAGGATGTATTTCATCCAGGATCATGCATTTTCCTACCTAGCTCGCTTGCAAAGGGTGTAAACATTAAGTAGTTATAATTGTGCATTTACTTTGGTTTTTTTTTTTTTCTTGTATTCTTTCCTCTTGTTTAAAAAAAAATGCTTCCAAACAAAGACAAATACAGCTGTATGATTTTGGCTGAGGAAAGGAAAGGAGAACACTCAGTTTCAGACTGGAAACTACTGCATGTCTAGAGGTTAACCTGGGGATAGATCAGTCTAATGTTTTTTTTAAAATGGATGGATGTGTGGAAATATAATAAAAATATAATATATAAAGGAAGCTGAGAAAACATCCATGTTTAATGTTAAAGTACTTAAAACAAAGGCTAGTGCTGCAAACTGACATCTTTGCAGGCACTTGATGTTTATATATAGGGCTTCCCATATTAGGAAATAGGAGTTCTCTTAAGAGTGATAGAAAATATACTGGGAGGGAAGGAGGAGGGGGTGGTGAGATGAAGACACACAGAGAAATATACAGGACACTCCCAGCGTTTTGTGGCTTTTACTCCATATATGAAAGAAGACAAAACCATACAAAGTATATGTACAACTAAAATTCAACAATATATACAGAAATGTTTCTCAATATAAACGTCCCTATTAGCTTAGTGAATGCCACCAATTCACCTAGTAAAGGTATCAAAGCAATAGAATGGTGATTTTGGTTGTTTCCTCTGTCTTTCCTGATTCCAGTTCAGGGTCTGGGGGTGGGGTGGAAAAAGAGTGGTTTGGTTTTGTTGTTGTTGTTGTTGTTTTTAAAAAAACATCATCATTCTTGCTCATTGCATTTTGATAAAACATGCAGCGTTCCCTTTGTGGAAACGTTCTAATCTTACAGCCGATTTTTCCTTTTTCTTTAGAGAAGGGCTGTTAGATGAGGGGTTTTTCTTTTTCTTTCTCTTTTCTTTCTGTTGTTTTGTTTTGTTTTGTCAGTCTGGAATTGGTAAATAAAAATGCAGGAGCCCGAAATGCTTCTTTTTCATCATGTAATGTCTTAAGCTCATTAAACAAGTAAAAACGCTGCCATGTTTGCGCAGGTTCTTCTGGTGGGGGGAAATGTCTGTAAAAAAAAGTCGTTTTGATGGATACTCCCAAAGAGAAGAGGAGGCTCAGAGCCTGAATCCCAAAGGGTAAGGGAAAAATGTCCTTGCAGTGAGGGGTTTCAGGAGCGCTGGCATAGAAGCCAGTATCTCTCTCTCTCTCTCTCTGAGATGAAAGATCAGTTACTGAGGCTGCTCAAGGGAAAAAGCAGACGAGAAAAGGAAAGGGGAAAAGAAAAGGAGGGAGGGAGGGAAGGAAGGAAGGAAGGAAGGAAGGAAGGAAGGAAGGAAGGAAGGAAGGAAGGAAAGGAGAAGTTAGGGAGAGAGGGAGAGAGAGAGAGAGCGAGCCCAAGAGGGCGAACAAGCGCCCCCACTCTCTTGCCACACAGGAGTTCTCCGAGCCTGCTCCTTAGCTGGGTCTGGCGATGCAAGGCAGGTCCTGGATCCTCCTTGCCTTGTTCAGACGGTTCCCTAGGGTATCAATTTCCCTCAGACAACTCACATCATCTGTGGTCTCTGCATCGTGTCCTGGTGTGGAGAGGAGTACCAATGCGAATAGCCGGGCATGTAGCTGTTGGGGGGCATACTGACGCCCTTGGCTGAGGCAGAAACGTCCCACACCGGAGGCAGCGCCGGCGAGCGCGGTGACAGGGCCGCTGAGCCCGGGAGGGGGTCACTCTCATGCGGGTTACTGCCCTGCTTCAGCAATTTCTTAAACTTAGAGCGTTTGTTCTGAAACCATATCTTCACCTGGAACGAAAGGCAGCAGCGGGTCATTAGGCAAAACATCGAACCGGTGCCTCCATTCCAGGCTTCGGAAGCAATTCTCCCCCCGCCCCCCTCAAAACAAACAAAACTGCGAACGCCAGGTCCCCGCCTTCCTCCACCTCTTTCTAGCCTCCTCTCTCTCGCCCCGCCCCGGTCTACCAGGTATCTTGTCTGGATACCGAATGTCATGGTAGCTCTTTAGTGGGATGCAAGCCTAGTTTCAAAACAGCAGCATAAATGAGAATAAACTAAGACCAAAGGAAAATAAGATAGCCAAGTTTAAAGTCTAAAGAAGTATATTTAACCGGAGAACTTTTCAGATAAAAGCCACACTTCCTCTGACAGTCTGTTTTGTGTTTACTAATGCCCAAATCTGGCATCTCTGTGCATGTACAGGGAGCAAATGACTGTGAACAGAGAAAGCCCTGCACATTTGTAACCAAATATCTTGAATATACCTATGCGTATGTTGCATGTGCATGAAGCATCTTTCTCCTGAAGCAAATATATCCTCATAATCCTGTAAGGAATAGGGACGGGACCTTCCCTAGTTCCCTACTTTGTATGTGGCTTAGTCAAATTGTGGTCAGCAATCATCACATGGTTGTTAGTGTGGTCACTAAAAGTCAAAGGACTTCTGAAAATTAAATGTGAATCAGGAATCTGGGATGGAAGCATATCTAAGCTACTTCGTTTGAAGAAGGAAATTCTATGGTGCCACTTCTTTTACCTTTAAAATTCCTTCGCCATAGGAATCTGCTTTTCCAAGAGTAATACAAGTTACTGAGTTGCAGGAACCCCAAATATTTTTGGTGGCAATGTGGCAAGAGAAAGAAGGATGAATTGAAAAGAAGAGCTTCACGGACGTCTGTTGGAAGGCAGCACACACTCACTCACCAGCTAGAGTCTCCTAATCCCTGGAGTCCCCTTGCTGAAGCTAGCCCACCTCACGTGAGGCCTACCACCCCATGCAGCTCAGTTAATTGGCCGGGACAAAACCATAGGTGATGGCAGCCCGGCTTTATGACCAGGGTCCTGATATACCTGCTTAAGCCCCTTCCTGTGAAGTCGAAAATGCCCCATATGTCTTTCAAATTAGTAGGACAGGAGAACTTCAGCAACTGTACTTAACTGAAGCTTCACCTGCTGTAATTTGGTGAGCATTCCTCTTTGATCTTCAACTCTGCCATTGCCCCCAACTCCTGTACCAGCCAGTCACCCAGGATGATTTAACCATTGAGCTTAGGGCAGTCTTCAGAAAGGCCCACCTCACCTATCCTAGGATGGATAGTTTGCACTTTGGTCCCTTTAGTAAATCCTGTTGGAGCCTATATATATCTGGTCTCCCCCACATGCCAATTTCATAACTCTATGTCAATGAGTGAAATCCTGATTAAGTCCCATGGCCACACAAATGGATCCTTTAAGAAACATAGCTCTTACTCTGCCTCCTGGCCTGAATATCTTTTTTTCTCCTACATGTTTGTTCTCTTTCATGTCGTTCTGCTCTGGAATAGGACTTGATTAATTTATGAGTTTGGTCACCAAAGGACACTAGGCTGGGGCGGGGGTCGCCGAGGGGTGGGAGGATGTGCAAATCCAATCCAGCATTGAATACCAGGTCACTTATTCCAAACTGTTGTCCTGAAAAGTGTGTAATGGAGCAAAGGCATTTGTCATTAAGCTCTTTCCATCCTTAGTTGACTAGGCCAAGAATTCCTCCTGATGTGCTCCCTGCCCGATCTGTAAGTAGGGTCAGCGTTTCAGGGATACTTGGGCTTCTCGGGAATTACCTGTGTTTGTGTCAGTCCTAAGGAGGCTGCCAGTTCAGCTCTCTCGGGAAGGGCCAGGTACTGAGTTTGCTGAAATCGGTGGTTTAAAGCCTGGAGCTGCAGGCTGGAATAAATGGTCCGAGGCTTCCGAATCTTTTTCCCTTTTCCATTGAACCTGATTTCCCCATTTTCAATCACTGTGGTTTTTTGTTGATCTGCAAGCAAAAAATACAGAGGAGCAGTCACCCGTGAGGCCACTGCGGCAGCCTTCCTGAGCTCGGCCTGGACTGCGCCGGCTCTTCCCAAAGCCCCAAATGGATTTCTTCGAAGCGTCCCCACGCCACCCTGACCTCTCTGGGTTCACGGTGCCCGGGTGCTTCCTGTGGATGCGGAAGCTTCTGGCCGACCCTGACTCTTGCCCTAATAACGTGGGGGGGGGGGGGGCTGGAGCGCCGGAGCGCTCTGGACCCTGGGGCAAACAGCCTCTCTGCCGCAGCGGAGGCGGCGCCGGCCGCTCTCCGGGGCGCGCTGCGCAGCGGGACCGCTGCTCTCGCCACGAAGCGGGGGCCCTCGGCCTGGCGTTACGGTGTCTTAAGCTGTGCTCGAGCCACCCTGATGCTTATGCGGCCAGTTGACTTGATGTCACTAGCTCTGCGCCCGGTGCATCAAGACCCTCGGCGAGTCCGAAATTATTGTGCTGAGAGGGACCGAATCGAATCCCCAAACAAAACACAACCGGCCGCTCTGACCAGCTCCCGAATGTGCTGAGCCTCGCGTGGCAACTTTGAACCCCTCGGGGTCTGAGCACGGTCCGCCCGAGGCCCTCTGCTTCGCCACTCGGAACAAAGGAGCAGCCAGCGTTGTACCGAAAACCCAGAGGGAGGGGACCTGGGCAGGGGTGAGGGGTGGGGGATATCTAAAAGCCCGCGGGAAAGAGCCCAATTGTCACCAGCTTTACCAGAGCTAGAGGCAACATCAGCTTCCCTTCGGGTCACCGAAGCGCACCGGGCGCCACCCGTAAAGTAGGCCACTGGCTGTCCAGATCGGGTTGGGGAGCAAAACACGCTCCCCAGTTCCGGCTCAGAAAAGTCCCCAGTCCTGCCAAACGCCGGTCAGAGACCGGAGGGGAGGAGGGAGGCAAAGGGCGCACAGACCCGGCGACCTGGAGCGCGCAGTACGGACCGACTGGTAGAGTGAAGCAAGCGCGGAGCCGGAGGCGCGGCTCGAGAGGCGCGCCCGAGCCCAGGAGCGAGGCGGGCGGCGCCGCGAGCGAGCCGAGGGTCCGCCGCGGCGAGAAGGGGCCGGGC
>NC_043701.1:82569989-82583133 GCF_006229205.1 Suricata suricatta | reverse complement strand
GGCCTGGCCGGGGGCGCGCCGGGCCGCCTGAGGGAGGGGGCCGGCGGAGGCCGGGGCGACGAGGAAGTGAGCGGCGCGGGCGGGGTGGGGGGCAGCCGGGAGGCGGGAGGCGGGAGAAGAGAGTTACCCCAGCGGCCTCTCACCTGTGTCGTCCCCTCGCGTCTGGGCGGCCGCGCTGCTGTTGTGGTAGGACTGGAGGTAAGGGCTGTGCTGCGAGTGGCTCATGTAGGGGTAGGCGGCGAGCGAGCGGTGGTTGTAGGAGTTGCCGCCGCCCGACGCATAGGGCGAGCCGTGGTGGTGGTGCTGGTGGTGGTGATGGTGCGAGCCGGCCGCCGCCGCCGCCGCCGCCGCCGAGTGCAGGCAGTGCAGAGGGTAGTGCGCGCCTGCCATGGCCGGGGAGCTCTGCTGCGAGTGCGGCTGTGGCGGCGGCGGCGGCGGCGGCTGCTGTTGCTGCTGCTGCTGCTGCTGTTGCTGCTGTTGCTGCTGCTGCTGCTGTTGCCCGAACTCCATGAAGGCGGATTTGGACGAGTCCTGGCCTTCCAAGCCGTCAGCCATCGTAGTCATGGTCATCATCAAAACTTTGGGGGCTGGAGAAGGCTTTCTCCCGGGTTTCCTCCACCCTCCCCCAACTTGGCTCGCGCCGCTCTCCCCTCTGCAGCCACCTTAGCTCTTGGGATTCTTGCAAAAAAAAAAAAATAATAATAAATAAATAAATTAAAAAATTTTTAAAAGAGGGGGTGGAGGTGTTTCTCCCTCTCCCTTGCTCTTCTCTAATATATATATTTTTTAATATAAAGAGATATAGTGAGCAGGGCCTTGTTAACTCAAAGGGAGGAGGAAGGGGGAGGGATGGGAGAGGAGAGGGGGGAGGGGGGAATCTGCTCTCCCCCCCTTCTTTCCCCCCTTGGATTTTTTGGGGGCTGGTGCAGTTTAAGGCAGAGATTTTAAGGTGGATTCTGCGAAAGTTGCGCGTCTGCTTTCAGACTTGATGCAGACGCCACGAGTCGAATGGTTTGTCTCCAAAGGGCAGCGCCTCCCCATTGGTCAGTCGCCCCCTGACGTCACAGGCGCACGGCTTCTACTGGTGTGTGCGCGGCTCGCCGAGTTCTTCGCCTACCTTCGGCAACTCCAATCCCAGCTCCGAGCTGCAGCCGGGGGCCGCGCGGCTCCGCGCACTGGGCTGCCGCGGAGGGAGGTGCCTCGGCCGGCCGGCCGCAGACGCCTCCCAGCGCAGCTCGCGCCCCCAAACCGGGAGCCTCAGTTCCCCGTACCGCGGTCCTGGAACAGCCTGGCTGGAGGCCTCTCCCTCTCAGTCCCCTTGCACCCTAGCAGGCTGCCGGTTCTCAGAAGCAGTGGCCTCTGCATTTAAAGCAAGGCCCCCTCCCTTGACCTCCTCTCCACACCCCCTCCCCCAGCCCCACTATAGTCCCGTGGGAGCGCCCCGTCACCGTGTGTTTTTCTAGAAGTACTTTATTGGAACCACAGAGAAAAGAAGACCTGGGCCCCACCCCTTGGTTGGGGGGGGTGTAAAGAAAAAGAAAAATCAGACCCTGTTTTGGCGAGGTTCCTGCCGTTTCAGGCCGTAGTTCCTATGTATTGAACAAGAAGGGGGAAATTTTTCCCCCATAACCCAGCAGTCTGTTCTGAAAGCGAATCGTTGGAGGACTGACAGTAATGCATTTTTTCCTATTGAAAACAGAAGCTACTGTAATGCTTTCAAATATATGCAAATGATACATGCGGTTAGTGGTTTGGCAAATCTTGATTACAATATAAACTACCCAAGTAAAAGTGCCTTCGTCCTAAATTTGTCTCTCGATTACAATTCCAATTGATTTTATTTTATTGTCAACATTGTTAATGATAAAAATAGAGTCGTTTTACAGTTATTTTTACTTTCTGGAAGGAGGCAATTAGAGTTCTAATCAGGAATACACAAAAATCTCCCATGATTAACTGCAGTACTTTGTTCAAATTGCTGCTATAAAATTCAGAACAATTTGCCTGTAATGATTATGGACTGGGTTTATTTTGGGAGGTGGAATAAAAGTGGATATAGCATAAATTATCCTCTAATTATACACCAGTGTCGCCTCAATTATCCTCTTATCAAAATGGTTGTCTAACTGCCGCATTTAGTTTCAATTCTCTCCTTTTTTTCTATAAAAAGAACTTCATACCTTGTTATTATTAATCCATTTATTATTTGCAAGGGGATTTATATCCGCACATCCAGGTGGTAGAACCACTTCTCTTTCAAAGATGGACTGGGGAAAGACATTAAGTTCGGAGCAGCCCAGGGCTGTGGATCTAGCCTTTCTCCCTCTAGTCTCCAGACCTACTCAGATCCAGGCAACAGAGGAGAGACAGCGGCGTCCCGGAGCGCAGCTTAGGCCCGGCCACCACCAGGTAGGAGAGCCGAACTGGGGACCAGGCGCCCAGGAGGGCAGGCCGGGCTGCGCCAGGAGTCGGGTCCCGGAACTGTGGGGAGGCGAAGGAAGTCTGCACTGTCAGTGGGTCGGGATTGGGTGGGCAAGACATGCAGACCCCCATGGGCTCAGCGCCAGCGTTCAGTCTGCGACTCGACCCACCCCGCCAGCCTTTGACCACACGGAGAAGTGTACAATCTAACATCTCCAGCTCAACATATCTAGAGGTTGCAGGAACGAGTCTGGGTCTTTCTTTGGAAAGATTACTGGGGACTTTTTTGCACCTTATTCGCTTGGACTCTATAAGTCACGCGATCTAAGGAACCCGAGAAATTGACAATGTAGTGGTACCACTCGGCCGGTAACGCCAGGAAAGGTGGCTGCTGTGGGAGCAGCTTGGACTGTATTGACATACTGTGCGCAGATCCGAAGCACCGGCTTATGCTAATTGATTTACCCAGCGCCCAGCCCGGGGTCTCCGGGCGTCGCCAGGCTAGTTTGCCTTTTTCATTCCTTCCTTCCTCCATTTTATCACATAACCTGAAGCTCGCTGTCCGTGGGCTTTCCCCAGGGTTCTTAGGATAGCAGCATTTACTCTCCTCATCCCTCCCTTCCCCAACCCTCCGCGCTTAACTTCTTGAGCCTCGGGAGCCGGTTCAGTAACTCTGAATTCATTTTTTTTTAAGCGGAGGGCCTTGTTCCCCTTCTTTTAATAAGAGGTGCACTTTAACACGCGGACCAGTAACCCGATCCACGCGTTTACAAATCGGCAGTGATTTATAACAACAACAACAAAAAAACCTTCCAGGAAAATGAAAGGTGGAATGGGTCAGGGGGAGATGTGTGTACGGTGTGTGGATATGGGAGGAGCAGAAGGGAGGTCAGAAAAAGAAAAGGATCCCCCCCTCTTCCCCGGCGGGCTCTCGGTGCACCCGGGCTTCGTGCGGGTCTTGTTTGTGATGTCTTCCAAGCCAGCAGGTAGACGTGGCAGTTTTATTGCTTTATACCCTGCAGCTTGCTGTTAACACGGTGAAGGCGGTTCTCTCCCCCCCCCCCCCCGCAACCCCGGGCATGTCTATGTTTCTCTCTTTATGCTCGCAGGTGCACGGCTTTCTTCGCTGGCTTCCCCAACTCTGACCGCACCCGGATCGGGTCGGGTCGTAGCGGGCTCTAGAAGGTCCCCACACAGAAAACCAGATCCAGGGCTCAGCAGCCTCTATTCAACCCTCCCCCCCTCCCCCGTTAATTCCTGAGAAAGCTTGAAGAGCTACAGTCGTCAGGGTTGCAGTTGCTGGGCTCTCATCCCACCCCCATTAGTCGATAACCCCCCAGCACTGTTTCAGAGGAACAAGTGTGTAGTTACACCGAAGTAGCAGTTGTTGCCAACGGTAAAGGTCCTGCTGAGAACCAGATTGAGCCCAGTCAGTCAGGGGCTGGGGAGCGGATCGGGCGTTGGGTCCCTCCCGCCTTGGTTGAGGTCTAGGTGCGACTGTACAAGATAGAATGCCACACTGCTTGCGCGTCCGGCTTTGCGGCCAGTCCCCGGAGCGGCTAGCCGGAGAGCTAGTCCGGCCCCACACAGTGCGCCAAGGTGGCGCGCAGCGAGTGGCTGCCACGTGTGGCCTCTGCCACCAGCCTCGGCTGGAAGAGTTCGCTGCTCAGTGGCTGCCGAAGGGGACGGTCCCCGCGGTCATTTCTCTCCGACTGAACCCGGCATCTCGGCTGCTGAGTCCATGGCGCGTCGTGGGCGGTGGTAATGAGCCTAGGCGAGTCAGTCCTCGTTTGTTCTGGTCCAGCGCGCACCTCCGGCCCTTCTGAGAGGCACGAACGCTCGGGTTCTTCAGGGCCTAGCAGCGAAGGCGCACGGCTCTGGGTCTCCAGGCCCCAGTGCGCGGCAGCCGCCCACCGGGCCCTGGCTCCTACTTCTTTGTCTTGCCCACTGGGGAACCTCGGCCAGTTCCTGGGAGTGGGAGGGCTAGTCCCGCGCAGTCTTTATCATTCAAAATAGAAGTGACGCCAGCAATCGGAGTAGGAGGCCAAAGGCTCTTTTAGATCCTGTAATAGGTGAGGAGGGTCATATTCACTAAGAAGTTATAGCAGGCAGTCTTTGAGGCCTATATTGGGTTTTTTTTTCTTCTTTTAAAGGTGTCGAGGTTTTGGGGCTTGTATTCCAGCTGTCAACGTTATTTAGAGAAAAATAACGATTGTCAATATAAGACCGTGGGTGGAGCCCCAGGCCACTGTGGGAGGAATGGGATCTTTGGGAGGGAAAATCCCCTGTTGTTTTAGCTATGGAGGGATGCTAGCATGCTGCCTTTGGGTGCTGACGAGGGTTCGCAGCCTCTGCGCCCTGGAGAAGTGCATTCAACCCGGGGCAGGCCCTGGTTGGGTTTGGTTGCTAAGTTGGGCTCAGTTATCACGTTAATTCTAAGGAAATTAGACCTCAACAAATAGCCTTTGAATTCAAAGAAATAACTCGGTATTGATTTACATAGCCATGCTAAGAACCTCCTTCTCAAGAGAAGACCTTGATGGAAAAAAATTCCTGCTAGTCTTTCCCCTATTCAATGTAAAACTGTTTGTGTACTTGTATGGGGAAAGGGTGCTTGATGTTCTGGAAACCCAGGCACTCTTTTCTCCTCCCACAAGACTTACACCTGGGGAATCTTGGGAGTGGAACATGAGAGCTGCCTCTGTCCCTTACTTAGCCCAAGTCAGTGATGGTATGTTTAGGGGTAGGCAAAAGTATCAGACTAGGCAAGGAAGCACTAAGATTAAGGCATTATTTTCTCGTTATAAAACATAATGCTCATATTAACACCCTACACTCCCAGGCTCCCCCAAATCCTCCCTGGCTCCCCAAAACTACACATAGAAAGAGGCTCACTAAAGTCTGGAAACATCTCCCTCATCTCTCCAGTTCAGGGTCCCAAGAACACACAGCTAGAAACTCCAACACGGATGTCCACAGTGATATCCAACAATGATGCCCACTGGGAGCTTCACAGACTTTTTCTAGACTGTCCAATTTGGAGAATATTAATTAAACATATTCTAGACTAGAGGCCCCTGCTCCAGATCTTTTCAAACCTGGACTCCAGGGAAGTTATGAAAGCAAAGCCAATCAGGTCCTCAAATTCAACACACCTTGCCTCTCCCTGACCCCATTCCCAGACTGTGAGAGCATCCAAAGCTTTCTAACAGAGGAAGTCAATATGCTGGGCCTACAGTGGATTCAGGAGGGGGAAACAACACATTATTCTACCGTCCCTTGGTGGGTATTGTATACAGAAGTCTGTCTTTTCTTTTCTTTCTGTCTTTCCTCTCCTTCCTTCTTTCCTTCCTTCCCTCCTTCCTCCTCCTTTATCAAGCATAGGACTCCATTCCCTAATACACTAAATACTCTTCTTTCAGTCCAGGAAAAAAATAACTCAATAATGTTTAGACACTTAGATTAAAGCAAAATGAATGATGATGTCGGTCTTTTTAACTTGTTGGGTAAACCAAGGCTGAGCCCCCTAGATGTGCACTGCTGGGAAATGTGGCCAAAGGGGCAGGGATACGGTGTTTGAAGTCAGCTTTAATCAAGCCAGTCCTTGAAACTAGGACCTCCTGACCACTGGAGGATAAATGCAGCCCTGGAGTGGCAGGGAACAGGCATCAACAGGAAATGGCAGACTATTTTTAGGACAATAAGGAGTTAATATAGCTGGCCCAGCCTCTTCCTAAATGCCTAGAAGCATCCTCTGTTTTAATTTCTTCATCCCTTCATCAGCAGTAACATAACAAAGTCACAGCAAATGCCTCAACAGTAAGGGAGAGCCAGTCTTGGAATAGCTCTTGAGGAAACCTGGGATGGAAGCCATCCCATTGCTATCATGTGAACTCTTAGATGGCTCTCTTGTTACAACAGAAAAAGATATCAAAACCATTTCCCATTAGAGAGAGTTGTACCTGACTACCCTTATGATATAAATGTTCTGGTGATTTTCATATTCATGCCTATTTCTAGGTACTTCTTATCCTCTTTATTTCATAACATCCCAATAAATGGAAAGGTAATTTCTTAGTTGCTTAGTAAAACTTTCCTTAAGGGACAACTGATTGGGAAGCCCTCACAAGAAGTGAGGGGCTTGTTTATGTGTTAGTTTGAACCCATTCTCTCATCTGTGCCCTTTCTCTTTTCTTTTGTTCAGAGCAAGATCCTTTTTTTACACAAATCTAGGAGAAGAAACGCTCCCCCTTCCATCCTACCCTGGGGGAATGCAATAGTGTTCTTCCGTAGGTTTCAGTAATTTTGTGCAGAGACTAAAAATGCTTCCCTCCACCCCCTCTGTCAAGTGAGGCACTCTGCCCCCTGGAGTTCAAAGCCTTTGCTTCTTTAAATAATACTGAGAGTTGTGTCCATCTGGATACATATTCGAGTTCATATTTGAGTTCACCATTTTTCTTCCCACATGCTTTGTGGAGAGGGAGATGGAGAGTAGAAACGTTGGGAACATACAAAGGGAGTTGAAAAATACAAGAGAGTGAACAAGAGAGAATGAGTGTGAATCTGCTTCATTTGGAGAATATCTCTCCTCATTTTCCTGCCCATCCAGTTCTCTAGAGACCACTGCCCCACTGTGTTCATTGCCTGGCAAATAAACCAAGTCTGATAAAAGCAGTCCTCTTTGGTCTGATGGTTGGGGGATGGCTGGGCTCTACCAAATACCTAGCAGCCACAGTCAGTGTTCTCTCTTAGATCTTTCTCCCCATCTCCTTCCCATCCCTAACCTGCTTTCCCCTCAAACCCTCCGGGCAGCTCGTTGCTCTCTCTAACAGCTGCCAAGTCAAAGGAGGAGGAACCTTTAAAAATTACAAAAGAGGTCACCCTCCCCTGAGAAATGAACCCTTTTAAGAACAAGCCTCTGGAGGCTCAAAGGTCTTGGGCCCAAGAGTTAAAAAGCGAGCATAGTGTTTCAGGATTTCAGTGCAGCAGTCCCAAACAGACAGGCAGGCGTCCAGGGCTCTCTTTGGGGCTGGGGTGAAAGAAAGGACGGGGGAGGGCAGGAGCCGGGAGGGCGGGCAGAAGCTGAGGGCGACGGGATCGCCCGCGCCCGCAGCTGGCTCCCACGCGCCGCTGTCTGCGGGGAATGTGAGGCCGGATAATGGAATTCAGGAGGCAGAGATCCTCCAAGAGCCAGCCACTGTCTTGTACAGATTTGTAGAGAAACCCTCACTGTAATTAAAACCGTACAGTCAGATTAATTCAATGTGTTGCTCGGCAGCGTTTTTAATAGTAAAAATCCGCTTTAAAATTGAATTAGGATCGAAGAAAATTTCTGCGAGACTCGCTGGATTTGCCAGATTTCATTGAAGCCAGCCCGAGCTGGACTTTGGCGGTGGCTGCACAGTGTCACCCCCTCCCCCTTCCGTGGCCCTAGACAGGGGTGGTGGGATGGGGGGCGGTTGGGGTGGGGGAGTTGATCAGCGTGGGGTGCCAGTTTGGGCGCGATTCTGGGAGGCCTGAGCAAGGCCCTGGAAGAAGGCTGTGCCTGCGGTCGGTCACCCTTCTGATGGCCAGTTTTGAGACTATGCAGACAGTTGACACCCTTGACTCCTCCCATCCACCCTTTCACGGAGTTCGAGGCTCAGGTAGGGCCCCACGCAAGAAGAGAGCTCTGCGGTATCCGAAGCAATTTCCCACTGTGTGTTCCCTGTGTGGATGCTGGAGTGATGGGAGAAAGTTGTGGTTCTTTCCACTCACCCCCACCCATCCCCCTTCCACTTTTTGAAAGTCTTCCAGAAATTAAGAGTAATATTTCAAGCGCGCTGTCAAAATGTCTCCCAAGCTTTGATTGGCTGGCCACCCCCCTTTTTCTCCCTTCCCATCCCATCCTTTAGTCTCGGAGGTTGTGAGATAAACGTTATCATTATTATTAAAGTTTCGCCTTTAAGGTTTGACACTTTGGAGCTGAAAACTTGCTCCAAAGTTCCTGGAAGAGGTGTCGGTTGTGTGCTAACCGAGATCTCTCACTTGAGATCCGCTGGAGTGCGGGGGTGGAGTGGGGTTGGGGTGCACGTCTAAGGGAGCTGGACCCCTCACTTTCCCCGTGAACTACCGCGTTTTCATGGGAGCAGAAATGGTCCCAGCTTCCTCCTTCCCTCAAGGACTTGCCAATGCGCGCGCGCGCGCGCGCACACACACACACACACACACAACCTGGGATGAAAACTCCCTAACGAGTTAGTCACAGCATCAGGCCTGAGAAAACAAAAACCCGCTGTGGGTCTCTGCTCCTCTGGCAACATGTGCAGACGCTTTAATTGCCGCAAATTGTCATTCTGTCCCCTTTTTATTTTCTCGCTCCTTCGTTTATTTTTAGTACACTTCAAATGCCTACACACATCCCTAGTAAGGAGAGCGCGGAGCAATTATTGCCTCTGCCTTCAGGGCCTGCTTTGCCAATCACTGAATGGGGATGGAGTAAACAGGGCGAAAAGCGAGGCGCGTTATTGGTCTTGCTTATTTCAGGTGGAGGGCGGTAAATAACTCTCCCTACTGCGCCACCCCCTCCTCTTTTCTTGGGTCCCAATTATCTAGAAGAAAGGAGATGCGCCTCCCTCCCTCCGCCTCCCCATCACATCCCACCCCATGTGAGCCGAGTTTTACTAGAATCCAGCAAACCCCGCCAGAATTGGCGGGTTCCTCCGAGAGTAGTTAGTAAAAGAGAATTCCACCGGGACCCAGCTCTTGATTCTGTATTGAATAGAAAGACGCGGCGTGTGCAGGCACCTTCCCCGCCCCCATGTAGGGAAATAGGGCCCTTTTCCTCTGAGGGCTACACCGGTGATTGATGCCCCGAGGTAGATGATAGAGAACCCGACAGGGGGTCCTTCCCCGTCTAGAGAAGCTTTGAGATTGGTTTGGAGCAGTTCTGGACGGTCTGTTAGACGCTATCGATCAACATTGGTGTTGTTCTAAATATTAGCCAGGAATTCTTAAAGGTGAACTTTAAATTTCGGGACTGAAGTGTTGTCTTGAATGGTGTTGAGGTCATCCTGTACCCAGGGCCTCTTAACTGTCTTTCCTGGGACAGGCACAGCGGTGTGGGGTGGGGAGGGAGGCAGGTGTCTGTAGCAGCAGCCGAAGGGGGTATCTGGCGTCCTGCAGATGGATCCAAAACAAATCAGTGCGGGATTAACTTGTCTGTCTGCTGAATTGTCTGCAACTGCAGAAGCTGCGCGCGGGCCGCGCCTGCCCGGGCGGGTTCGGGTTACTCGCGCGTCCTGGGCGCGCTGTCGCTACCTTGTCCCTGCCCGGCCTGGCGGGCCGGCCCTGGACCTGTCGGGCGCCCGGCCGGCTTGGCAGGACGTTTTAAAGGAACGCAGCGAGTATGAACTACTTCATTCTCACACACACCCCCTTCCTATTTCTTTTTTATGAAAACATTTACAAGAAATCTAATTTCAGATTGTGGAAGTAAATTTCATGCTAGGATATACTTTACACAACATGTAATCTTTTGGGCCAAAGACGTTTAATTAAAACCATACTTTGACAAGTTGAGTTTCAAAGCGAATTCACACCAGCGCAGAAGGCTAATTCATATTCAAGATGCAGCCTGTAATCCGTGCTGTATGAAAACGCCAGCCAGGGCACTGCATGCTCTATCTGCTCACTACCTGCCCAAGGCTGAAGGACTCCCAAAGGGTCCTGCGCTAGGTCCAGAGTCCCCCAGGCTAAGCTGCTCTCCTGTGGACTGGCTAAGCTTAGCTGGCTGGTCTTGAAGAAATAGAGGAAAGCTTCCTCCAGCACCTTTAGTGTCCTTAGAATAACTCCCTCCTACGGTGGGGAGGTTGTGAGGTGGGAGAGGTCCCAGGCAACGGACACTAATGGGGAAAGTAGGCAGGGGGCACCTCAAGAGGTCCTAGTGAGACAAGAACCTACTAGCCTCCTTCTTGTTTCCTGACCTGCTAGAGAAAAGGGGATCCCCTGTCCCCAACCCCAAATCTTCATTCCTGGCGACCCAAAACATGAAGGGGTAGGTTTGTCCTGCGCCAGTGATTTGTGGGCACCATCCTGAGAGTCCTCTGGGAGGAGGCAGCAGTGGCTCCAGAAGCCTTCACAGTGTCAGTTGCATTCTTATAATCTTCCTCCTTACCCTCCTTTTTGCTATTTCCCTTTAAATAGACCAGTCTCAACTTAAAAGAAGTACAGCCCACACGGGAGGATATGCTCCCACTCAGCAGGTTTACTAAGAAGCCCTGATAGCACAAAGTGCTAATGGCCAGCTATGCCTGTTGGGAAGGCAGGAGTCAGTAGGTACCCTAAGGTCCACACTGATGGGAGACAAAGTGACTGCAAGATAGTCTGGTTTGGAGCTGGGGATGCCTGTAAACTGCAACTCCAGACACTGAAGCTGTGATCTCAGCTGGGTTCCAGGTCATTGTCCTCCATCTACACCTCCATGTTCCCTTCCTCACCTCTAGCCTGCTGATCTTTCCTTCTCTTAGAGATGATGGCGAATTGTCATTAAAGTTAGGCCACTCAAGACAGAAGCTGGGATATAAATGAGATGCATCTTTGTTCAATTTTACTCCACATGCTCAGAAAAGAAAACTTCATATTGCAGCCACTCCCAAGACAGGGAAGAAGGACTTTGCCTCAACTGGGGACAGTGAAAATTATTGATTGGCAGATGGACTTCCATTTAAGTCTGTATTTCCTTTCAAAAAAGCACAAGAATAAATCAGTTATAAGAAAAAGCCTAAAACCTAATGTCCAAGAAGGATTTAAAACAACATGGCTATCTCATTTTGAAATGCTTGGTTTTATTGGGCCAATTCAGGAAAAACCTTAATTTTTGCAAAGGCAATTCCAAAATAGAATCACGATAAAGTTTTTTCTCTCTCCACAGAGACTACTGAGTATCTCCAACATGTATGTTGACAGCTAAATGCTTAACAGTATGTCATTTTAATACTTATTAGTTAAATAATATTGATCTTAGATTAACAAGACCTTGAAGTCACTCTTTAGCACCTTGCATTTTGAAAGGTTGGGGTGCAACTCTGGTTCATACTCTCCAAAAAGAAAAACGTTATGTCATAATTGTAGGCCTGGAGGGTGAGAAAGAAAGACTTAGAGACAAACAGAGGCACTGCTGGAATGGTTTTAACATTGTTTGAGCTGAGCACTATAAAGTACGTACCTGACCAAATGCATTTGAAGCCTAATCCTATGTTGGAGACTTGTGAATTACACAAAAGGGGAGAGGAACTGCACATGATAATCCCCACCTGTTTTATTTCAGTGATATGAACAAGCAGTTTTCCTGTCACAGACAGGAGCGCTCGCAGGGGTGTTGAGGCCCGTTTGTGGGCAGCAATTCTGGCACAGATACATGGTGGGAAGAGTACAGGGTGGTTGGTAACTGTCAGGAGGCTGTTGCAGAAAGGGCAGGCAGCAGTGTTAGTGTGCTCAAGGGGCAAGACAGGTAATATTTCCCAGCTGGCCCACCCCTTCTGCAGCCCCAGAGAATCAACATCATCGTATCCAGCCTCAGAACTTGGGTGGAGGTGAGAGAGGCCCAGACAGGCAGGAGATTTATGTCACTTCTTTACCTTTCTAGTTCCCTCTGCCCTTCTATCATTAGCCCCATTTCACAGGTGTGGGAGCTAACACATGGACCCCGGTACATAGACCACTTACATAGACCACTTTGGTGTCTGGGAAAGGGAGAAGGACGAAATGCAGGCGTTCTAACTTCCCATCTCCCAGGCAACTGTCGGGGCTGGTGATGCGGGTGGAGAAAGAGTTGGGTTTGAGGTGGTTTTCCCAAGCCAGGTTTGTACACGGTAATGTTTCAGCTTCTGAGCCTCATTTGGTCAATGAGGTAGGTGGGATTTTCATGTGACAGACAAGGCTGGAGAGATTCAACTTCGGGCAAGTCTTAGGGTTCTGAAGGCAGCAGTCCCAGGATTTCTTGACTTCCCGCCGGTGTTCTTTGAACAGACTCCTTTCTCCAGTCTTCTAACTTTCTGTTCAATTCTGAATACTTTAACCCTTGCTTGTAGTAAATGTATTTGCAGTTCTAAAATGTGTCTATTTCCCACAGAAATCTAGCGTGCCAAGGCGCCAATCGATACTAAAATACTCTTTTTATTTTTGAAGTGGGGTTTAAAGGCCTACTGTGGGGGAAACCCAGATGTCAATGTGACCCGGAGGCGCAGTGGAGACCGGGATTCTATTGGCTGCCACAGCGGGGGGCCCGGCTCCGCCACAGTTGGCTCACGTGTGAGCCTTATCATGCAAATCCGAAGGCTGGGGCATGCGCACTGCATCCCGGGTGGGGTGAGGGAGTGCCCGCCTTCGTCTTATAGTTGGGACCAAGACTTCCAGATGCGCAATAATTAGGTTTCCTCATTAAACAAAGGTCTCCCCATCATTTCCCTCCTTCCACCATTCTCAGCCGCTGGAGTTCCGTACAAACCAAGCTGATTACCCGTCCCTCCCCTCCCGCCCATCCCTCACGCCCCAATCTCTGATATCCAGACTTCAGTCCACGGCTTCTATTTGTTAGGGTCTCCCCGCATTTTTAGGTCCTTTACATACCTCTCCATTATACCCTTTCTTTGGGCCAACTTCAGAGAATATAAAGATCTGATTCTTTCTTCATTTTTGGTCCCCTCTCTCATCTCTCCTCAATGGGTTAAATAACCCCCCCCCC